>NW_015506662.1:27255-52255 GCF_001515645.1 Sinocyclocheilus grahami | reverse complement strand
AAACCAGGGCTTAAATACACGAGAGATAACAAGGAAACAAGGGACACATGGAGACAATCAAGGGCAACGAATTAGAAAAGAAACTACAAAATGACTACAAACTGCACAGCAGACTCAGGAGACAAGAACTACAGCAGTCCAAACGGAAACAGCTAAATCAGGAGCATATCCCTGTTGGAAAAACAGCACATGCTGGTTAGGGATGTTTTGAAGCATGCCAGCTGGTTATGAGCTGGTTTACGCTGGTCCTAAGCAACTAGCTCCTGCTCATAACCAGCTCAAACCAGCTGCCATGCTTCAAAACATCCCTAAACAGCATGTGCTCTCTTTCCAACAGGGATGACGGTCATCAGCGGATGAAACACTGTTAAAGGGATAGTTCACCCAAACATGAAGAATCATTTTCTAGAGTTGCTCCAAACCTGTATAATGTTTCTGTTTCTGTTGAACACAAAAGATATTTTGAAGCATGTGTGTAACCAAACAGTTACTGGCTCCCACTGACTTCCATTTTGAGTTGATCAGCATTGGTTAACAACCCTGAAAGCTACCAGCAGTCGTGCCTGTGGATAATGCACACTTTCTGTTTTCGATAGGAACTGCTGCTTTGCACATGTGTGTGCTGATGTGAGTGTGTTGTGTTTGTTGCAGCCGGCGGCAGGTTGCCGGAGTGTGCGGGCTGCAGACAGCGCATCTGTGATGAGCAGTACCTACAGGCCCTGGACACGGACTGGCACACGCTGTGCTTCAGGTAAGAGCTGCGCTGCGTCTGGAGGAGCGATCCGTCAGCGTGACAGGACACTGTTGTTCTGACTCTGAGTTTGCATATCACCAAAGCTGTTTGCATTGCTTCCTCTCAGTAGGCTGCTGCTACACAATCTGCACGACTACCACAAGACTTTTTCTTTTACCCGAGATGTGAATTTAGAGTTCAAATGATCAGATAAAAAAAACTCTGTACCACAAAGTAATGTTAAGATCTTCTTTGTATTGAGTTGTCCCGATACACAAGCTGCCATACAGTGCAACACATGACTCTGAGACGCTTGTCACTGACGCCGTCAGAGCAGAACTCAAAAAAGAGAAAGTCCAGAGAAATGTTGATTATAAATGCCATTCAATAAGAAATGAATTCCATTTGATACCATGTTTATCAATAAAATGAACAAAATAAATGAATATAAATGGGTTCGTTTTAATAACCCGAATGTTTGTGTGCTTATTAGAGTAAGGCATTGTTAGCTTGAGTTTCCTGTCATTTATTTTTTTCTTCACTCACTATGTAGGCAGCACGCAGCGGTTTAAAACAGCACTAGTGTGTTCTTTTGCTCTGCTCGTGTATTTTATTAAACCTTGAAAAAACCTAAAAAGACAAACTAGTGCTGAGCGACTCATTTCTTGCCCTAGCATTGGGAGTAAGACGCTTACAGGACAGATAAGCGGCCTTTGTTTGGGCTTTTTCTTTATAATTGCTTCTTTCCCAATAATCCATCAGGCTGTTGTTTGGTCAGCTGTTCGTCTGTGCCGACGACGAGAATCACATGATTCAGCACATGATAGTGATCGGTTCCTTCTACCAATCACTGGAAGCTGTTTGTGTCACATGATCCCAGGTGTGTGGAGGCCTCTATCTGAGCGCAGAGACTCTTCACAACGTTCTGCTGTGCTCATGTGCCAGTCACAGTCATGAGGCTTGTCGAAGCCAAACACCTACACATTGCGAAACACACACACAACCCACTCACATGTTCTATTCTTTATTCTAATATTTGACTAGTCTGAGTGGATCTAACAGGAATAGTCATGCTAGATGCCGTCTGATTCGCTGGCTTTAAGCAATATCTGCACAGGATTTCAGAAGTTTGTTGGGAAACTGTGTTTTCAGGGTACCAGGCTCATACTATAATAACACTTAACAACAAGTAATATATATATATATATATATATTATTTTGTTGTAATTATGTGTGATGGTAGTATTTTTTAAAATAAAAATATTACTTAAAATTAGTTAATTATTAATGCTATTAAATAGTACATAAAAACATTAGCGTGTATTCTTCAAATATTGTTCAATTATGCAAACATTGCATTAAAAAGATCAATTGAAAGTAATTAAATAACAAAGTAACATTACACAGAATAAGTGGCAGGTCTGCTGCACTTACACTGCAAGATGTAATGCACAGATCTGTTTTGCAGCATGAAAAATTTAACTTTTATTTAAATTATGAATGCCTTATACACAGAAATCAAGCAAAAAACGCTTCATAATCAATGAAGCTGATATCACTCAGAGGTAGATGAAGTACACAAATCAAGTACTTGAGTAAAAGTACAGATACCCTAATAAATATTACTCCAGTAATAGTATTAAGTACTACTAACAGCTGCAATCCGCTCAATCCAGTTTGCGAATGAATGGTTCAGTGTGATTTGTGAAATGATTTAACAGGCTCATTGAAAAGAATCAGTTTGTTCACGAATCGGACACCGCTATCACATCTCGTGTGTGACGATTTCTCAACAAATAACATCGTTTTTATGAAATGTAGTGGAGTAATAAGTACAATATTATGATTTGGAATGTAGTGAAGAAAAAGTAAAAGTTTCCCAAAATAAAAATACTCCAGTAAAATACAGATGCTTTGAAAATTGTACTTAAGCACAGTAACGAAGTAAAAATGCCACTGATATCACTTCAGCTCACCGACTGTCTGAAAACTTCCATTATAATCAAAAATCTGTCTATGCTGCACTATTAATCTCATATTTACATTGTGTTTAAACTGAAACGATCCGCGAGCACAGAGCTGACCCTGAACAAACTCAGTGTATTGTGTGGATTCTGACCTAAACGCTTCTGATTGGTCATTGCATTCACACGCTCAACAAACATGTCTGTGATTGGACGCTGCAGAAACGCGGTGTAAATAGAAACCATTGATGCTCTTCACACAAATACACACGAGAGCGTTTGAAAGCAGCTGCTTATCAACGGGTAACGGGTTATGTTTTTAATATTTAAGTATCGACTTGGTACCGAAGTACTGGTGCTTTTGAAGTCAGTCATTTGGATTAAAAACTGATGAAGTGTTTTCCAGCCGTTTATGAAGAGTGCTGGTCATGTTTGTCTGGATCCGAGCTCAAGCAGACAGTCAGAGTCCGTGTGTGGAACGCCTCGCCGCGTCATCTCTTCCCTGACAACTTTGCTCTTGTTTTCTGGTGTGTCGTATTGCAGTCGGTCACTGAGTCACAAAGCTTTAACCAAATGCAGAAGCTGAACTTCCCTATAGTACTGAAACAGAGATCTGCAGACCTCGTCCTCATGTGGGATTTTCCATCACGTCTTTCATTGTCCAAGCACACTTTAATCCAGCGGATGGAGGATCAGTTCTTATTTGCATCCTCAGAACAGTCCAGATCCGCTTAGGTACCCGTGACTGAGCGAATGGCCGGATGTGTTTGTGATTGCCAAAGACTCGGTGCAATCACGACGTGAGCGTTAGGCTGTCTAATCATCAGCTCTGATCACGAGGGAATAATTGCATCAATGTGAGGTGATTAGCTGTGTTGTGTTTCATATGAGGCGATTTTTGCGGTCTGCCTGCAGCCTGTGTCAGCTGAGAGACCTGCGCAAATTACCCAGAGTTTTGGGTTTTACACTTTCATTTGCTCTTTTGATTTCATTCTGTCAGAATCTTGCAAATTCCAAATGTTTGAGGCAAATATCTGATGCAAACAGCAGTTAAAGACTCTGACAAAGTTTAATAAAGCGTCACACAAAAATGTGCTGAATGCTTTAAATCTATTTGTGTGAATTTGCCTGACTCTGTGCACTTGTGTTATGATCCTTATTATTGCACCAAGCAGGATTTGTTCCTGGATCAAAGTCTGTGTTGGTCAAGAACTTTGTTCATCACCAGGTTTAGTGAGAGTTAAGGCTGGAGGCTTGTGTAATATTTTTGGTGACTTTTGTCCTCCCTGTGATTTTAGGGATTGTTGATATTAGGGTTGGGGATTTCATTAACATCATGACGACTCACTCATGTGACTGTCAGCTAAATGTGGATTCACAACACAACTCCACTATCAGGAACAAAGCTTCTTAGTCCTGGAAAAACATTCCTGTTTGTCAGGTTTTAGGGACGGATTTGAGGGCTTGAACAGCATCCCTGGGGATGTGCCATTTCCCTCAGATTGGTGAGGCCAGGTGGTTAGTGGTTAGGGGTTGGTTAAGCAATATAAGGTATAGAGAACATGAATGTTGTCCCAGGACCAATAAAACAGTTTAGATCCAGAGACACTGGCACGTCAGCAAAAGCATTTCCATTGGGTTTGGAAATTGGCATGATAGTGAACCGAGTTTGAGCTGCCGAGACGGAGGACACTTGGCACGGACATCAGGTCCGAGGGAAAGAGAGGACTGTGGGTTTTTGGAGATCTGTGGCCTCAGCTGTGAGCAGAGAGAGGCAGAGGTTGAGTAAAGAGGTCACTCTGTCCCCATATGTGAGCCAAACCTCGACTAGGTGCATTTAAATACAGGAAATATATGCAAAAAATGGATTTAGTCAATTTTTTTCGCTTTTCTGTTTCAGTTCTCACTTTAAATATCAGTTCAGTTTTTTTCTCTGAGGTATAGTTCTGGTGGGATTGTAAGTCATGGAAGGGGTTGAAGGCTGTCATTGCAGACTAAAGCAAATCAACCACTGCCTTCCAGACAGACACAAGTGACAATGAATGAAGAACGTTGGTGGAAAACAGCTTTGTGCCCTGGTTTATTTGGAGAGCTGTAAGTTGTCCCTTGGGTGGGAAAACACAGTTTTCCTTGGAAGACATAAACAGAGCTTTAATTTCATGGGAAAATAGCTCTGATGCAGAATGCTGTGTTCCCCAACTCTCAGCAGGGGCCAAAATCACTCGACTTCACATGAGAAACTAGTCAGAGCTAATGAAGAAAAAGTGGGCATTCATAGCGTGGTTTAATACAGCATCCATCGCGCTGAAGACATCAGATGAGAGATATAATAAAAGCGTTCCGAGTAGTTTCTAGAGTGACTTTATATAGGAGATTATTGATGGGATATTGGGTGACTGATCGATGCGGCTCGGCTGCCAGCTGATATTCAGGATTGGAGTTTTGTTCTAACCCTAGAATGAGCAATAATAATGATGATGCTGGACTTAGCCAACACCAGTAATGCAATCTTATAGCTGGCTTTGTTAGAGCGACTGTTCCACACACACTAACAGCCCAGACCAGTTCATTATTCCCAGCATTAACCTCTCACCTTAAATCAGCTCCACATGTTGTAGTCGCTAAACGCATTACAGCTAGAATACTTCCAGTGTTTTCCAATGACATAATGATCTTTCTGACAGCGGCGTTCCCCTCGGAGCCCTGCTTCCTCCTGAGCTTTCTTTCTTACTTTCAGGGACTTCTTCTCTGCTGTCGTCGCCTTGTTTTTGTTCCCAAAAGGGTTTCAGACCAAATCTGCTCTGTAATGCTGCTCTGTGGTAATTGCCATAGTTAAAAACAGCAGCATGTAAATGAATTGATTTTCCATCCGTGCTGCTGGGAAAGTGCAGTGAGAGATTCAGGGACCTGGTAGAGTCGATCCATCAGTCATATGGAGAGGCTTCTCAGTGAGTCAGCGGTTCATCATCATCACAGGAGGTGAGGCCGCAGCGCTAGAAATAAAGCATCAGGATTGAAACCCTAAAGCCATCATAGTAAGATGATGATGATGATGGAAGTCAAGAATGACTCAGACAGGCCTTAGATTGATTCAAATCGATTCATCATGAGTTCAAAGCTTGTTTTTTGGCTTTTAAGATGAAAAAGAATCTGCTCACACCAGTCACTCATTTGTCAGATGGACTGCGCTGCATGGTCACAGGAGCTGTGTGTATTTCTCTATTTATGTTATGATTTTGTGCTGCCCTCTTTCTTTCTCATCACATTTGATTCAGCAAGAGATTTGATTCAGAGATTCAGTAGCGGCGCTGGAAACACTGTCAAGAGTTAGTGTCTGTGTTGATGGAAGTGCTCGATTCTCAATCCTAACAGACAGTAATGATCTCAGGTCAGCCTGCTGTCGAGGCTGGGGAAGTACAGGAGGGAAGGACTGCCGGGTGCTTTGTGTCAGCACAGGTCAGATCAGCTGACTCCAAACACGTCTGAGGAACTACACGTGCTGCTTCACTGTCGTTCACACACATCTCATTCAGCAGTCAGAAAGAGCAGTCTGATTCATCCACACAAAACCACTCTGATGGCGTTCCAGTATCGCAGAGGAAGGTAGGACGAGTTTGACTGAATAAACACAAAACCTCCAATATGTACAGCATTAAATATCGCTTAATACTGTCATATGGTAGGACCGTGGTTTGTTGATGTATGGTTAAAGGTTTTGGATGCTTAACCCACACTTAAAAATGTTTGAGTGTTATTGCATTAAAACAGTGTTTTGATGATTTTAGTGGATGTATGAAGCAGACTAACCGCAGGTGTAGTTCATCACGCGAACACGTTTTATTACAGCACAGTACTTCTGGTCTCAGTGTTGTCTGAACAGTTTATCTGTTGTTTTATCATTTAAAAGTAACACACTGCTTTTTATCAAGTGCCTTCCTTGAAAAAGTGCTATATTTATGTAAAGTATGTCATGTGGTTGATATTTTGCTAATGCAGTGCTTTTATTTCATCAGTTATTTAAAAGCTATAGAAACACAAAGTATGAAGGAATCCTATCATTAAAGGGTTAGTTTACCCAAAAATGAAAATTAGCCCATAAATTACTCACGCTCAAGTCATCCTAGGTGTATATGACTTTCTTCTTTCAGACGAATCCAGTCGGAGTTATATTAAAAATTGTCTTTGGTCTTTCAAGCTGTTTCATGCCACTCAGCGGGTGTTGCGTGCATCAGGCCAAAAGAAGTTAAATAAAAAGCGCCCATCCATAAAAAAGTGTCTCACACGGCTCCGGGGGCTGAACAAAGGCCTTCTGTAGCGAATCGATGCATATTTGTAAGACAAATATCCATATTCAAAACGTAATAATCACTTTAATGTAGCTTGCGCTCACAGTTGTACACAGAAGCAGCTCCGGGCGGATGACGCATGAGTTCAGCGCTGCGCATGCACCGGTGAGTCTCGTGAAAACCAACGTTTGTTAACAGGAGCAAACTGCTAACCGCCCGGAACTGCTTCTGTGTACAACAGTGCGTGCAAGCTAGATTCAAGCGATTATTACGTTTTGAATATGGATATTTGTCTTACAAATATGCATCGATTCGCTACAGAAGGCCTTTGTTGAGAGACACTTTATTTATGGATGGGTGCTTTTTATTTAACTTATTTTGGACTGATGCATGCAACACCCACTGAGTGCCATGAAACAGCTTGAAAGATCAGACTGTTTAATGCCAGAAAATGTTTAATATAACAATGTTTAATATAACAATGACAATGTTTAATATAACTCCGATGGAGTTGTTTAATATAAGACAATGTTTAATATAACTCGATTATTACGTTTTGAATATGGATATTTGTCTTACAAATATGCATCGATTCGCTACAGAAGGCCTTTGTTGAGAGACACTTTATTTATGGATGGGTGCTTTTTATTTAACTTATTTTGGACTGATGCATGCAACACCCACTGAGTGCCATGAAACAGCTTGAAAGATCAGACTGTTTAATGCCAGACAATGTTTAATATAACAATGTTTAATATAACAATGACAATGTTTAATATAACTCCGATGGAGTTGTTTAATATAAGACAATGTTTAATATAACTCCGACTGGATTCGTCTGAAAGAAGAAAGTCATATACACCTAGGATGCCTCGGGGGTGAGTAATTTATGGGCTAATTTAAATTTTTGGGTGAACTAACCCTTTAATATTATCAATAATAAAGTTACATTTTTACAGTTTCATAGATATATTTTAGATCACCAAACAGAAAATGTGCAGTGTGCAGAGACAATAACTGTAGCTGCACTATAGCGTTATATGCTGTAGATATCTCTAAACCTGACCCTATCCATTTCTCAAAGATATAAGCAGTATTAAGAAAAAGTAATTGTATTGTATTCTAAGGCTCTTTGAATTAGCTGAAATAATTTGGTGAAGTCTTATTCAACTGTGACTACACCGCTGATCTGTACGTCTGTAACTTTGTTCATACACACGATTTACGTTTTCAATGCTGTCGATGCATGAGTATTGTGTGTTTCAGTGTCTGTGCACGTGTGGTGGAAAAACACTCGTGAGCTTGGCACTGTAAGGACAAATATCAGCATATATGTTCACAAAATGAGTATTATCATTCTACAAGTCAAAATAAAAACCAAAAAACATTATTACAATGGTACACTGTAACACACAAAACAAAACATAGTACTGTCCCATAAAGTAGTGATCTTGGTGCTGTGTGGTGAGTATCAGTCAGACAGGAAGTGTGTGTTTGTGTGAAGGGAAGGGAGGAGAGAGCCGGGGTCATGGGGTCACAGAGTGAACACACAGCACAGGAAGTGCTCTCTCACACACACACACACACACACACACACACACACTCAGCAGCAGCAGCAGAGCCGTGTGGTGTGCTGTAGAGATGAGCAGAGTCCTGAGCGATCCTCCAGCAGCGCATCAGAAGGTGCGAGCGCTCCGGGGACAGATGATCTCCTGCAGGAACCAGCGCTACCGCCGCGTTAAAGGCACAGCGTAAGACCTTCAGATTTGTGTGTGTTTGGAGTAGAGCTGTTTGTGTGATTCAGATTGTGTGGAATTACCTAAATAATTAACTCTATTATTTGTATGGCACGAAACATATCAGTCGTGAGTATTAAGTGTGAATCTTTCAGTTGAAGTCGTTTTCGAATGGTTTGTGTGTCTGATGTTCAGTTCAGAAGGGTGTGTGTAAACTGTAGTTTCACTTCCGTTTTTTCCAGCAAACAGTGTTTCAGTCAGATGTGGTTGTGTGTGATGACTGTGTCTCTTAACCCTTGTATAGTTTTTGATACAGGACTTTAGTGTGACTTGAGTTTTTTGTCTGATAACTAGGTTGATCAGCAGTGTCCTTTCTCATCCTGTGTTCTCTTTCATGACTAGTCGTTTTTACTAGTCATCTGCTGCAGTCTTTCAGAACAGAAGGTTTGCTTTGTCACGCAGCATCAGGGGTGTGAGACCAAGACAGACATGCAGCGCTCACTTATAGTTTCTGTCAACATCATCGCATTGAAGGAATGTGCTAACATAACTGATGAGTTTATGAGGAGACTTTCATATTATGAGCAGTAACACATGAATACTGATGAAATTGACTAAATACTAAAACATTTTTACATGCTACAAGAGAATATAGGCATCATAATATTGTAATATGCAAGGATAGATACATATTCATTTTGAATTCTCTTTAAAAATGTGTATTGTTAAGTGAGATTTCACATTATTCATTACCATCCATTCTTGGGTGCGTTTCCCAAAAGCACCATTAGCCAACTATGGCCGCATGTTCCGTCGTTACCAACATAGTTCAGTGATTCGGTGTTCTCCAAAACCATAGTTCAAACTAACATTAGCAAACAGCGTCGCAAACTTACGTGGTAGGAACTACAGCTCTCCGCCTGTGGTTAAAGCATAATTTCTTGTTAGTAAGACATATGGACTTAAATAAATTATGCTCTTGGGCACAATAAGCAAGCTTACATGCAGTACAATCTATATCTTCCATCTATTTAAATACATATACATTTTAATCAATACATTTTAGCACGTCCTCAATAAGCGCCGTTTTTGAAGAGTGCGCATGTGCATAAATGCCTAAAGGAACCCCGGAGAACCTTGGAAATCAAATGAAAATGAAAATGAATCAAACATCAAATAAAGCAAAATGACAGGGAAGCAAACAGTAAATTAGTCATCAGGTGCCATGATCAATACAGTAGCATCTCAGAGATGTCTAATCGGTTAAATAGCAGAAGTTATTACTCCACCACATGCGTGTGACATCATTAACAACAGCCGTTATTGTTGAACTAATGTGGTTCAAACGACAGAGATGCGAGCGTGTTCGGGAAACAGTCGTGACTGGCTAGTTAGCTTCCACAACAATGCATCGTACTATGGTGGTTAATCAGTGCGTTACGTATGGGAAACGCACCCCAGGACGTGTTTATGGTGAAGTTAGACAAAAAAGACTGATGACTGTCTCTGGCGCACACAGTGTTGATTGGAGTACACATGTAGTTAGACAGTCTCGTGCTGTCTGTGCAGTTGAAATTATATTTCAGTAGTTTCCCATGCTAACGTGAGGTCATTTCAGGCTGTGATTGCATTGCATTTTTTTCTTTTCACCATCCTGGAGAAAATTCCAGATTGTTCTGACAAACCCCAGAGTTGTGTGGTAATTCTCTCCTGAATCGCCGTTGTTGAGAGACATTAACTGTGTCTGTGTGCACGCTGCGGTGTTGGGCCTGAGAACTGCATTTCAGCACAGCGTTGAACTGAAATCGTGTTCGGGCCCCCTCTCCCTCATCGGGCCCTTGGAATCGTCCTAACCCCCCACCCCCCTTACACAACCCACAGCATCACCTTTGTTTGCTTTGTATTACAGTGAACCAAAGCAGCACAGTTATGTCTAACAGCATGATTGCACTGATCTGAGCTGTACTCGCTGTACAGTGTGTGAGTGTAAACTGCGTTTGGCTTCTAGCAGATGAGCAGACGCATGCGCAGACTGAAGCTGGGAGACTACTGGGGAGGGTGGACGATGAATGCCATTACTCAAATAAATCTAAGCGCATCTAAATTTAGTTTCTGGTCAATGGGCAAAATGTTTTGTGATCTGATGAATGCAAATATAACTTTAATTAAAAAGACTGGTTGCTGTATCAAAAGCAAAAGGTGTTTCAAGCCAGTATTAGTTGAGGTAGTGTTGAAGTGTTAGTTACACACTTGTGCAACCAATTTATTTTAAGTCTTTAGTTTTTCGTATCTGTTTGTTTGATACATAACATTACACTTTTACATCTCAAAAATCTGCAGGGGTGTGTATACTTTCTTCTATACTGTAGTTGTTGAAGTTAGTCTTGATTACAGAAATCTGTCCAGTCAAACTGTATTATTGGTAGTATTTTTAGTGTAACTGCTAATGAGTCCTTATCAACAGTGAAGGATCTGCTCACGTCTGACGCTCTGACAGACAAAACATCGGTTTAAAACTATACAACACTTCATTATAAAATCCACAGCTCACGTCCTGCAGAAATCTGGGTGTATTTTTGAGTTGAATTTTGTGACCAATACTGTGGTTAAAACTAGTTTCTACTACTTAAGGTTAATGTTCTCGTCTAGAGATTTGTAGATGATCATCCATGCTTTTATATCATCTAGACTGGACTGTTAGGAATTTCTCAGTCATTAGTGAATCGGTCGCAGCTTGTTCAGAACGAGAAAGAGGGACAGAATCACTCCGATTTTAACATCTGTTCAATGGTTACCAGTTAGATATCGGATCGATTTCAAGGCACTATTAATAATTTTTTTAAAGTTTAAATGGTCTCGCGCCTTTGTCAGTTCTTGTTACTCTACATTAACCATTAAAGAATCTGAGATCTGCTGATAAACTATTGCTCCAGGAACCACTGACCCGACCGATCGGCCCTTTTCGACAGCCGGACCTCGGTTATGGAACAACTTACTGCTACACATCTGCTCTGCCTGCTCTCTGATCGCTTTAGAAACAGCTTTGAAGAAGCACTTTTATATCTTGGCTTCTGAGTCTGATTTAGGAGAGACCAAAATATCAGGTTTTTCTCTGATGCTGTGTTTTGTTAGTGTCTTTGATTGTACTGTAGCACGCTGGGCTGCTCTTGTGGCAGTAGAAATGTGCCCATAAGAAACTAAACTAAACTGGAGTCTGTCGAGTGTTTGATGTTCGCTGTGATCGCGTTTGGAATATTAATATGCAGACATCCCGTCTCTACACACCAATCAGTGATGACCGCGTTTGCATGTCTTGATGGTGGCTGGTTTGTGTATTAATGTGCTGCTTTAATCATTACATCATGTAATTTACAGCATGTCTACTGAAAGCCAGTGATCATCAAGCCGTCTGTCTAAACTGTATTACATCACGTCTACACTGGAACCAAGAGGAGTGACGTGACGAAACCAGAGCACTCCTGAAACGGTGTTCACTGAGTCTCATCTCTGCACACTAGATGCTGCTGTGTAGATGTATACAGAAACACGCCGAATCTCTAAATAAAGGTCTGTGTTGTGCGGCGGTTCATTTGTCTTCTGTGGGATCAGATCCAGATCTTGGCTGGACTGGGAGGGCAGTTCATTATTCCTCCAGACTGACAAAATGAGAACCGGAGCAATGCATTCTGGGAAGGGCTTAGTAAGCACAAAGAAAGCGCTGGCATGCAAAACCGTTCCCACAAGACACCCCCAAAATGCAAAGCACGTCTAATGCTGTTAAAGCACACAACCTGAGAAAACAGCAGGCAAATCACAAAACATGCTGTTCTTACAGTGAAGCTTTATGATATCTGGTTTATCATTCGTTTGATGAGAGGAATCTGAGCAGCTGGTTTATACCAATCAAATTAAAAAAATTAAAAAATAATTTGAGATGAAGCACCTTTTCTCTTTCACTAGGTTGCACTTGTTTTAAACTTTTAAATTCTTTTTTTTTTTCTGTGTATGACACCCTGAACATGTAAGAATGACACAGAATTACTTGGTTTCATGTTTTTATTGTTAAAAATCCGTGTTTTTATAGGGCTTGTGTGATTGAAGTTAATGTCTGCTGAATCTGAGCTTCACATGCTGTAAACGTGTCCAATAATGTGTTGTTTTGCACTAATGCGTTTTAGCGGTGTTTTTAGGTATGTCAGATATGACTGGGTTTGTTTTGTAGACCAGCAGTATTGAGTCACTCTTTCACTCTCACACAAATGAACATTTTCTGAAGATGTCATTTGTAGTATTGCTAGTAATAGTACCTTTGGGGAAATTCTGTCTCAGTGGGTTTCAACATGCGTTTTCACATAGCCAAATAATACAACATAACAACACAAACACAAAAGTGGCAGTGCCGCTGATCACCCACAATCCTCTAGCAAACGTCACTCAGTTGGTCTTCAGAGAATGTCAAAATCTGGTTGTTTTGTGGAGCACTTACTGTAAATGGGTGTTTTTTTCCCAGCTCCCCTGAGTCTGATGAGCTTTCATGACGAATAGAGAACTTTCCCTGGTGGGACGGCTCTGTGTTTGTGGTTACTGGTGAATCAAAGTGAAACTGATACTCAACACAGTCGGTCTTTTCCTGCTGTTACGGAACCTGCTGCTCTCACGGAGGACCCGGCTGATGTCGGACACTCATCAGGACAGGCCGGTGGATGCTTTTGAGGGATCGTCAGAAGTGTGTGTTGATGGAGTAACACTGAACCCCTCACAGAGCTGTGAAGCTCGAGTACAGCTATAAACTGACACGGTGTTTGAGTGTGAAGGAATGAGGAAACGTCTGTTTATCTGGAGCGCTGCTCGCCTTATCTTAGCCTTTCACTCTTTACTGCATACCTTACTCAACATTACCATAGTTACACCAAAACACTGTAGGAGCTGCAGTCATTGTGGCTAGAGTAAACCTGCGGGGAAGGGACATTACTCACCACTGTATTATTTATGCTTTTACTTTTATTTATGCTTTTACTTTAGTAACAATGACTGTAAACTTTGCTTGCTATGGTAAATCAAGGAGACCCGAGGAATGAAACACATTTTATTAACCATGTTCATATTCCTGATCCTAACGAAAGGATTATGTGTAGAAATCAATCAATATTTATTTTATTTATAACCATTACTGATTATTTGTGTTTATATGTCCAATAACTAATCTGTAGAAATTAGTATAGAATATATTTCGTGTCTCAACTGTAGCTCCTCTTACATGTGGCGTTCCCCAAGGTTCCATCTTTGGCCCAACTCTGTTTTCACTATACTTGTTACCTCTAGGCTCGAGTCTTAGGAGGCATGGAGTGTGGCACTCAAATCTATCTGCCTTTGAAGCGTACTGACAGGAAAGGTTTAGAAACCTTGCTTGCTTGTCTAAACAATATACGATCCTGACTGTGTTTCTCGCTTCTCAGATGTTTCTCCTGAGGAAAAGAGCCCAGTAATCTCACGTCTGTCTCCTGTTTCAGAGGAGATTTCAACAGCGTCTCAAACTGTTCTCAGATAGGCCAAGATTTACAAAGTCAAAAACGCAAATGTTTGAACTCAAATGTTTCAAGACCAAATGATCCGAGCTGCTATTGACGTTGATTTTATAACTCTACTCTTACTGGCTGTCAGTTATTGTGCTGTAAATATTTTCATTTCTGAAAAAAAGATCTGAGACAAACGGATAGCTGATAAAGGAAACTGAACTGAGATGCTGTTAGATCTCATGAGCTGCGAAAGAAATCCTCTGGGATGGGAGCACGTCCAAACAGCAAGCTGAAGTCATGTGTTCTGGTGTTCTGACCCCGGATCAGTATACGGGCGCTGAATGAAGTGCTCATCTCATGTAGGAGATGTGCTGTGATGAAGCGATAGAGAGGATGACCTCCTCACGCCAGCTCTGATGGAGAGATCTGAGACGGTGAAGTCAGACAGATCGAAGAGCGATTCACAGCATCCGGTCTGTCTCCGCTTTCATCATTAGCAGCTGATAAGAGAGCCCTGGGGATCACGGCATGAATTACCCAGCATCCCCCGCATCTGCCGCCAAACGCTTTCCTGTTCTCATCGGTCTAATGGAGAGGCCGTCACTGACAAACACTTCACTCTCATTCAGGCCAGTGCTTTATGTGCGTTTGCTGAGGGAAGCATGACTTTTTTACTATTGCTTAGTGATTCGACCAAACCCGAACACAAAGCATTAAACTACCACCCATGAATGATTCCTCACATTGACTTTATTTTATTTTACTTTCCTTTTCTAAGCTATCACACAGCAGATTCGGGCCTTGGCTTGCATTGAACAAGCACACAGCAGCGCTTCAGCATTGTGGACAAACAGCACTCTTTCTGAAGCTGGTGTCTGGGGTTTGACTGCTGTGACACTTTCTATATCTGTAGCCTGTGAGGAGAAACCGTGTTCTGCGGTGGTGGTTTGTCAAACTCTTGCTGCTGTTATTATCAGCACTGCATCTGCTATTATAAAGAATGATGAAGCCGCTGAAGCATGCTGCTTCTCTCCCTAATGACAGGTGAATTACGGCACACATCAGCATTCTTTGGCTTTCCCAGTTCAGTACAATAGGAACGCTGCAGTTCTTCCTTCTTCTAAAATAATCCACTTTATTTGCATTCTGTGAGGCCACATACATTAGCTGTCGCCCAGTGAACAGGAATTAGTTTACTAAAGCCTTTAACTGGGTTACTCACCGGTCTATAGAGCCATTGTTATCAGGACAAATGCGTTTCCTCGTCTCACATGAATACAGTGAGCTTCAAGTTCAGTTTACAGTAGTTCATTATTGACGGGGGTAACAAGGCAAAACATGAGCTTGAATAGATATGCTTTTACACGTATTCATTTAGCAGAGGCTTTTATCCAAAGTGTCTTGAGGAATGAGGACTCCTCAGCATCATTCAGAGCAGTGCAAGCTAGAACAGGGAGAGATTCGTCTGTCTGTAGGGTCAGAGGAACTACAGCAAATACTCCACACTTCATTCTCTTTGGCTACAACACCCGCAAGTGCATAGATGCTATTTTATTGTAAACATCTACACACTTCTGTAATGTGTCAAAGTTCAGTGGTGAGATCTAACGTTTCTCTTTTGCCTTGCTTGAGCTCATAGTGTTCTCAGATAGGTCCTGTGGCGTGTATGTGAGAGGGTAAAGCCTCTTCTTCACTGTGATGTGATGGCATGATACACATGATGGATACTCTCTACTAGGACTAGTAGTTGTACTGATTAACAGCTCACTCACCATTTTTGTAATAATGAGGCAAATCCATATGAGCAGGCGTGAGATGGAGGCTTCGGTCAGGAGGTGTTTGGCCTCCGTTCAGAGGTTGTGATTAAGGTTCAGAGGTCATTGAGCGGCAGATGGTCATTAATGAGCTGGACTCCCTCAGGCTCTCTTCACACACAGAGGACAGTGAGGTATCAACGTCTGGCTGCTGTTATGACACACACACACACACACACGATGGATGATCTGACGTCATGTTGATGCTCGTGTGTTTCAGTTTCTCAATGCATTGGCTCTGTCTCCTGTCAGCTCATCTCAAACATGTTACAGAGTTATAGCAGTATCAGCATGTTCTTTGCTGGTCTTATTCATTGTTAGAGTGCTAAACATAGTTGTCGATCCATCAGTAACAGTATGACAATGTACATTTCAATCACACCACTAGACCCTCTATTGGAAGAACGAGACCAATCGATTTGGTTCGTTTAATGTCTTCATGATGATTGGTGTCCTTGATATTTACGAACTGCAGTAACCGTTTTCTAAAAGCTCTAAGGCTCTTGAAGCTGTGCTGTATTGTGAATCTGTTGCGTATCATGACTGTATTCACATCGAAACACAACCTCTCATACCATATTACCTAATTCTAGTTAAATGAGGCTGTTGCCAAACAAACCTCAGAATTTCAAAGGATGACAGTCATTTCAGTTGGGATTTTTTGGCCAATCTCAGGCCTACATGGTCTGATATGTTGCTTACTAGCATTCGTACTCGTCAAACTGCTCCGCTGCCAACATACAAGAGCAGGCGTACAACATCAAGTGTATATATATATATATATATATATGTTATGACCCAAGTTTGACCAACATAAAAAGGCTTTCAAAGAAGTATAGTGAAACAAGCAGAGAGGAAGTTCCAGTGGTCAGGGAAAATACATGACATATGACAGAATGTTATTGGTGCATGAATTTGATCCGAATGCTGAGCTGTGCCCTTGTGTTTGATCTGCAGGTGCTGTGAGTGCGGCGCGTCTCTCTCACACTGGTACTATGAGAAGGACGGCCGTCTCTTCTGTAAGAAGGACTACTGGGCTAAATTTGGAGAGCTGTGTCATGGCTGTTCAGAGCCCATCACCACCGGACTCATCATGGTGAGTCCAAACCGTCCCAAACCCAATCTCTGCGTCTCTCCTCATCCTGCTGTCCGTCCTACGGTTTCTCACAGCCGCTCCAGTTACACGGCTCCCCAGCGATTCTCCATTCACACAGTCACTGCTGCGTATCACTCGTGAGCAAATCAACCGCACTCCTGTGTGCGTTCATGAAAGAGCTGCTATCTATAATTCAGATGCAGAGCTCATGAAGGGAGCGCTTGTGTGGCCTCTTGTTTTAATGCATTCACTGCTGGCTGGTTTATTTAGTGTTTCTACAAGAGCGAGAGCTGTTTATTTGACAAGAATCATTTACATTTACATTTGCGTTTTCATTAAGTTTTAAAACTCTCTTTTACATGCACAAGTCATACTATTTTAAAACATGATCAAAACGTTCCACAGATGTTGCAGTTTGGTTCCCCTACTCAAAATTTGTTAAATTATATTGATGTTTTGAGGTTGAAGAAAACATGCCAGGTAGGGATTTTATTTTATTTTATTTTAATAATAATAATAATAATAAACACTTGTTGCACCAAACCTTGTTAAAACCTTTTGAGTTTGCTGGTTAGTGAGCATATCTGTATTTTTTACTTTCTATTTTTGCAGCACAACATTCCTTTAATGGTATGCAATTTTGTATGAATTCAAACCCTTCTCTGTTGTTTTGGATTTTAAAAAGAAACTGCATATGTGGATGAATGTTACCATATTTTCTGCATATATGAAATAATAACATGACCAGCGTTTCCTCCCGAGGGCGAGGGGCGACAGATTCATATAATTTGTTCTCAAGAAAACCATTCATACAGATTGAACCTTTACCTAGTTTTAGTTCCTTCAGTTCTATCTTTTTGTTGAAATAGAGCGCAAGTGGTTATTACAGAGCCTGACAAGTTACACAAAATGAGACAGTTGCTTGCGTTTTTCTTCTTTGTTCCCAGGTTTTAAATTCAGAGTTTTCATGTTTACCATTTTGATTTCAAATGAAGTTTAATGAACTGGAGGTGGGTGAGGAGTGTGATGGAGGGTGATATGATTATTTTGAACAAGGACATTTGATTACCACAATTAGGCTACATTTACACTTGTGCATTTTCGTTTTAAAACGCATAACTTTTGCTACGGTTACGCCTGTCGTTTACACTACCCTGGGGTTTTTGACTCTCGAAAACGGAGACTTTTGATAACGCAGCAGACGGGGTGCGTTTCAGTGTAAACGGACCAAAACGGATTCTTTTGAAAACGATGCACATTCTCTCTGCGTATGCTTGACGACCGTGTGAACAGAGTAACATCATGCTCATTGTGGTACCTGCATGAATGGTCATGTGACCTGTGTTTGGTTGTGTGGACGGAGAACGTTTCTGAAACAGTGAAAACGAGAGTGTAGACGAGTATCGTTTTCATTTTCAAACGAAAATGCACTAGTGTAAACAGGGCCTTAATTAATGCAAAACATCTTAGAACCGTTACAACCCACCTGAGTAGTAAGGTTGTGACAGCAGAACTCTTCACATTCATTTACTTATTACAACGGATTACATCAATGTCTGAGCCACTCTGCGGTCTGTCTGTCAGTATGTCAGTGATCTCTCATCAACACTGACTCTCTGCTGGATTTATAGCCTGCGTTCGGCTGTTCAAAGTTTGACCCCTTTTGGTTTTGCTCAAAGAGTTTCTCGCTGTGAATGTGCTCCTAATGGAACTATAAAGCAGATGGCCGAGTCTGTGGTCTGTGTTTTTATGTATAAAGCATCTGGCCTGCTGTGGCCGCAGTGCTGGCTGCGTCTGCATCGCTCACCCACTGAGTGATTTAGTGGCACACAGACCGCCTCTGGCAGTGCAGTTCAATAATCAAACTCCCCGAGCTCGGCATAAGTGAATTAAAGATGGCTCAGCATGCACTTCCTGCATTTGATTGACAGACACACATCTGCTGCAGCCTCTGAGGACCCATCTGCAGATGAAGGTCAGGTCTGTAGACAGTGCGTCAGCTCCTGTGAAGAGGAAGAGGAAGAGGAAGAGGAAGATTCTGCTGCAGGGACCTAGAAAGAGAGCATCAAGCTGCAAACTTGACTTGTTAGCAGTTTAGAATTTGAGAAGTTACGCTTGAACAATAAACAATAAAAATACAGACCTTAGTATACGGCATGTTTCATTTGATAGGAACAGAAATAATGTTACATTGAAAAGTTTTAAAATGTTGCATTAGCAGAATGATCAGCACTGAATTGCAGCACACTAAATGTGTCATCACATTCAACATTCAAGTTGTCTCCTTTATTTGTATAGCGCTTTATACAATACTGACTGTGTCAAAGCAGCTTTACAGAGTCAAACAGCAAAATAGGCTAGTTTGTCAATGATAATAACAGAGTCATTTCCCAGCTAAAGTCAGTTCATTGATGATTCAGTGATTCATCATCCAGTTCAGCTCTCTTCTAGTGTCTGTGCTATCAGTCAAGCGTCAAGCCAGAGGAACCAGAACTCCATCGCTGACAGAAATGGAGGAAAAACCTTGGGAGAAACCAGGCTCTGTATAGATAAAGCTCTATAAGATTCTAAGGCAATCCCAGAATGCATTGCAACTAGGTCAGGGTTGGCAGAGTTTCCTTAAATGTTGATTTATAAATATATTCAATTAAATTCTGAAATGTGTTGATAGGAAATGTTAATCGAATTACAAACTGACCAACTCTTGTTTGTTATGTGTTTTTGTGCCTGCAAAACTATTGAATTGCTAGCAACATGCTAACGTCAGGCAGAGCATTTGTTTGTGTGGTGACCGTTAATGGAGATTCGGCCCATGAAGAGCGTTTCAAATCATTCACTTGCGAGGTTCCATGTGGGTTAAAAGCTAGCCTGCTTCACCAGACAGACTCTTTCTCTGTGAGGAGTTACTGTAATGAAATCACCCTCACTCCCTACACATCCCACATGAGCGGATCTTCACTCGAGCTCATTCTGTGGAAATCCCTCCTCATTCAGAGCCATCCAGAGACACGATCCCATCAGCTTTTGCTCAGTATTATCAGTTTCTCTTGCTTACTCATGGTGATAAAGGTTCATAAACAAATCTGTCCGGATCTGCCTTTGTTTACCTACAGCTGATCTGGACCCTCCTGCTAGTTTGACTGCCGTGACTGATTTCAGTCATTTGTAGTGAAACTCAAGTGTTGAATGTGTGTGTTGTTCTGTTTGGAGTAGTGCGTTTCCTCATTCCTCACTAGCTTCACGTCTTATCACAGAGCCACTGACGGGAATATCTTGATTTCTGGGAACATTAGTGTTGCTGTAAAATTCTACAGGATGAGGGTCTGTTTGTGAGAAATGCATTGTTTCTGTCTGTTACCTGACCGGTTCCTCCTCATGTTCTGGTCTGTAGCAGCCTAGTCTCCTGAAGTACACTGCATGTGCTGGGAGCTGACTGAGAATGGCAGTTTCGGTCTGATTGGCTGATAATTCAGGGTCTTGCCGGCCTGCTTTGCCAGAAAGAGAAATACTCAAGAGCTTTGATGAAGGCACTTCAGATGACTTGAGCTTTGCTGCGACTGTAGTAACACAGCTGAAGCTCCTCTGAGAGAGGTTGGGTCGAGTGGGGGAGGAGTGTGTGTGTGTGTGTGTGTGCGCGTGCTCGGCAGGAACTGATGAAGTCACCCGCTCAGAGAGAGAGAGAGAGAGAGAGAGAGAGAGGGAGTGACACAGAGCTTTCTGAGATGAGCTCAGTGCTGGGTGTGTGGCTGTGTTTTGTTTTCGTGCCGCATTCGCTAGAATGATCTGCACACTGTAGCTGGTGGTCATGGTCGGCGATGTGTTTTACTGGGGCTTCTGCTGTCTGAGACTCTGGAAGAGAGAGAAGAAGGTAAGCCAGATGGGAGTTTACACATGTCTGTGTCAGTTATAAGGACCTGCATTTCATTCATGTTCAGTTTAGAGGATAATGTTGCGCAGGTATATAATGTAAAAGGCACATTCAGTTTGACTCTGATGCTGATTTAACAAACATTATCCTTTAATAACATTCAAGCACGTCTTTGGATGAGAAGCTATTCTCTTTACAGTTTTCATCTTAATTCAGTTTTCATCTTAATCGATTAGGTGTGAAGCTGGATGTTCACAGACGTGATGACCTGGTTTATTCTTCATCTGATCACACTCAGATCAAATGATCATTCTCACATTGTTTTCTGTTAGGTTCATTCTGTGTCTTCTGACATCACAAGATATGGCAAATTCATGACCTAAAAGAACAGTCATAAAGTCTTCTAATTCTTGAGAAAAAATATTGTTCCGTTTAAATCGAATAGATACAGCATCTTTCATCTTTGGATCCCATCCTTGACTAGTTAACCGGGTCACAGTGTTTGTGTGTCACTGATGTCTGAGGCTCTCTGTGTTTAGAGCTGCTGATGCTGCACTAACAGCACAGTCACAGTAAAACGGGCTCTATGAGGAGAAACCCACGACAGTTGTGCTGCTAAGGCTGTACTTGTTAATCTGCTGGAGCTTTTTTGGTACTTTTGAAATCTGGCCGAAAAAAAAGAGTTAAAATGTGCAGTTTGAGTTGGTGCAATACATATATTAGCCATAAAACTGTGCATCTGTAGAACTGCTGTGCAGAGTAGACATCATATTTAATGGGATGCTTTTTAAAACAGTGCTGTGAGGACAGACATACAGTAGGTTTAATAGCTTAAGTGCTTTATTGTCATTTGTAAGTCTCTTTGGATAAAGGAATACATGTGAATGAGGTACAGAATTACAGACAGTTTAATAGTTTGTTCTGTCTAAGGTCGAGTGCAGTTTTCAGAGCAGATCTATCAGACTGGACGTCTGTCCTCAGGCCTTCATTATCATTCATCAGTCACACATGGCGCTGGCTCTGATCCGGGTGCTGCGATCGAATGTTGTGTTACATCAGCAGGAAAAGCGTTCATCCCCGACGATAGGATGCTTGCAGGGTTTGTGATTGTGGCAGATTTCCCCGTGAGCTGTAGTTTGTGTCCGGCACCTCAATGACAGCGTTTCAGTCATAAGATGTCATTAATCAAACTGTGTGTCGATGAATAGATGAACAGCTGCCAATAGCAAGTGAGTGACCTTAAGGTGCTGAATTCCAGTCGTTCTTATTTTAAATATCACTTTTGAAATCACACCTCCCAGTTGTTTCCAAACTTACATCTCACATTGTTTTCTGTTAGGTTCATTCTGTGTCTTCTGACATCACAAGATATGGCAAATTCATGACCTAAAAGAACAGTCATAAAGTCTTCTAATTCTTGAGAAAAAATATTGTTCCGTTTAAATCGAATAGATACAGCATCTTTCATCTTTGGATCCCATCCTTGACTAGTTAACCGGGTCACAGTGTTTGTGTGTCACTGATGTCTGAGGCTCTCTGTGTTTAGAGCTGCTGATGCTGCACTAACAGCACAGTCACAGTAAAACGGGCTCTATGAGGAGAAACCCACGACAGTTGTGCTGCTAAGGCTGTACTTGTTAATCTGCTGGAGCTTTTTTGGTACTTTTGAAATCTGGCCGAAAAAAAAGAGTTAAAATGTGCAGTTTGAGTTGGTGCAATACATATATTAGCCATAAAACTGTGCATCTGTAGAACTGCTGTGCAGAGTAGACATCATATTTAATGGGATGCTTTTTAAAACAGTGCTGTGAGGACAGACATACAGTAGGTTTAATAGCTTAAGTGCTTTATTGTCATTTGTAAGTCTCTTTGGATAAAGGAATACATGTGAATGAGGTACAGAATTACAGACAGTTTAATAGTTTGTTCTGTCTAAGGTCGAGTGCAGTTTTCAGAGCAGATCTATCAGACTGGACGTCTGTCCTCAGGCCTTCATTATCATTCATCAGTCACACATGGCACTGGCTCTGATCCGGGTGCTGCGATCGAATGTTGTGTTACATCAGCAGGAAAAGCGTTCATCCCCGATGATAGGATGCTTGCAGGGTTTGTGATTGTGGCAGATTTCCCCGTGAGCTGTAGTTTGTGTCCGGCACCTCAATGACAGCGTTTCAGTCATAAGATGTCATTAATCAAACTGTGTGTCGATGAATAGATGAACAGCTGCCAATAGCAAGTGAGTGACCTTAAGGTGCTGAATTCCAGTCATTCTTATTTTAAATATCACTTTTGAAATCACACCTCCCAGTTGTTTCCAAACTTACATTAACACAGGCAACATACAGGATGAGTCAGCCTGTCTGTGAGTACAGCTAAACCACAGGTCTCTGTTTATTTGTGGACAGTGATCGTTTTGTGTAATGAAAGGTTAAAAACATAGGACATCAGCGCATGTGTATGACGTTCCCACTCATTGATCCAACATCTACAATCAAAGTGACTGATTCAGATCCGGAAATGTTTCCAGGCACTGAATCAGAACGAGGGGTCCTGTATTCATGTCTTCTTTCCTAAAGCGAATCGTGTGTGGCTCATTGTGATCGTCCATCAATGACACAACAGAAGATCTCATGAGGATCACATGCACTGTGGAATCTTCTGGAAACTGTCCTTATCTGAAAGCTCAGTTACAGTATGGGGAGAGATGGGGGATTTTGGCTGATTTATTTTGAAAAAATGTCTATAGTTGACATCAGGCAGGTGTTCGCTGATGAACTCATAATTGACACATGCTAATGAGGGACTCTACAGGCAGGAGAAGAGCTGAGTTTTGTGTAGATGTCTTGTATTGGTTCATGGAAACAGTGGGAGTTGTGGTTGTTCAGATGGACAGTAGCTGTAGCTGTGGGTGGAGATGTGTTGTGTATTTTCAGACGCGTTCGGGTGTGTGTTGGTGGTCTGTCAGCTCTGTTTTCCGTGTTGGTTGAGCGTTTGTGAAGCAGCTACTGAAATGAGGAAGCGGTGGGCAGTGACGTTACTGGAGGAGACATCACATTTTCCCCTCTGAAGATGTCATTCACACATGAATTAGGGTTCAAGTTCTTTCTTTTAATTCAAAGAAATGGACAGTCTCTGCCAAACAATTTAGTATGCGTCTAAGATCATGTCTTCACACTTATTGTGCTGTTTCTTATTTGAAAAACACCAGAAAGCTGTTGAAGAAGCCGAAGCCAAAACGTGGTCTTACAGTATGGTTGTGTAACGACGTTTCTCAAAATTATTTGGTCACATAAGTCAGCCTTCAAAATCTCTAAATATCATTCAGGGTTCGTACGGTCATGATCACTCTATTGTGATGTAGACACACGCATTTTCTGTAAAGCTGCTTTGAAATGATGTGTATTGTGAAAAGCGCTATACAAATACATTTGAATTGAATTGAATAGTTTTACTCATTCCTGCAGTTTATTCAGTTTGTGTGTATTTCTGTACCTGAATGCTACTGTTAGACTGAAACAGTTTCCTAAATGAAGTTCAGGTCCTGAGTTTAACTCAAGTCAAGTCAAGTCACCTTTATTTATATAGCGCTTTTAACAATACAGATTGTGTCAAAGCAACTGTACAGCATTAATTAGGAAAATATTGTGTCAGTAATGCAAAATGACAATAGTAAACACTCATTTTTCAGTTAAAGGCAGTTCATCATTGACTTCAGTGATGTCATCATCCAGCTCAGTTCAGTTTAAATAGTATCTGTGCAATCAAGTCGACGATATCGCTGGAAATGAAGTGTCCCCAACTAAGCAAGCCAGAGGCGACAGCGGCAAGGAACCAAAACTCCATCGCTGACAGAATAGAGGAAAAACCTTGGGAGAAACCAGGCTCAGTTGGGGCGCCAGTTCTCCTCTGGCCAGACGAAACCAGCAGCTCAATTCCAGGCTGCATCAAAGTCACATTGTGCAGAGGACTCATCTGGTTCCTGTGGTC
>NW_015506662.1:13360-26954 GCF_001515645.1 Sinocyclocheilus grahami | reverse complement strand
TTAGTTTTTCAAATTGGTATGTTTCGCCGGGCTGCGAAGAAATATAGAGCTGAGTATCATCAGCATAACCGTGAAAGCTAACACCGTGTTTCCTGATGATATCTCCCAAGGGTAACATGTAAAGCGTGAAGCGTAACGGTCCTAGTACTGAGCCTTGAGGTACTCCATACTGCACTTGTGATCGATATGATGCCTCTTCATTCACTGCTACAAACTGATGTCGGTCAGATAAGTACGATTTGAACCATGCCAATACACTTCCTCTAATGCCAACAAAGTTTTCTAGTCTATTCAAAAGAATGTTGTGGTCGATAGTGTCGAACGCAGTGCTAAGATCCAGTAGCACTAATAGAGAGATACAACCACGATCAGATGATTAGAGCTGGTCATTTATAACTCTAATGAGAGCAGTCTCAGTACTATGATACGGTCTAAATCCTGACTGGAAATCCTCACCGATAACATAATTGTGAGGATACTACCTTTTCTAGTATCTTGGACAGAAAAGGGAGATTCGAGATAATACAGCATTAATAACTAATTAATTAACTGTAATTAACTAGTTCTTTGGGGTCAAGTTGTGGTTTTTTGATAAGAGGCTTAATAACAGCCAGTTTGAAGGTTTTGGGGACATATCCTAATGACAATGATGAATTAATAATAGTCAGAAGAGGATCTATGACGTCTGGAAGCACCTCTTTTAGGAGCTGAGATGGAATAGGGTCTAACATACATGTTGTTGGTTTAGATGATTTAACAAGTTTATACAAATCTTCCTCTCCTATCGTAGAGAATGAGTGGAATTGTTCCTCAGGCGATCTATAGCACACTATCTGATGCGATACTGTAGCTGACGGCTGCATAGTTACAATTGTATCTCTAATAGTATCGATCTTAGAAGTAAAGTCATTCATAAAGTCATTACTGCTGTGTTGCTGGGAAATGTCAACACATGTTGATGCTTTATTTTTCGTTAATTTTGACACTATTGAATAAATACCTCGGGTTGTGTTTGTTTTCTTCTAAAAGAGACAAAAAGTAATCAGATCTAGCAGTTTTTAATGCTTTTCTGTAGGATAGCATACTTTCCCGCCAAGCAATACGAAATACCTCTAGTTTTGTTTTCCTCAGCTGTGCTCTTAGCTGGAGGAAAACAGCTGCGCTATTAACTGATAATATTGGTTAAATAAATTATAATATTCTGTGATGTGATGATATGTTCTCTGCGTGGAGTAAATGCCGCAGCTTGTACTTATTATTAAAACAAATAGAAAGCAAATAAGTAGCATTAATGGTCATTCATTTTAGTTAACATATGCTATGATAAAGTTGAACAGTTTTTTATTCTTATTGTAAAATAATGGAACGTTAGGTCATGAATATTGTTTCAAGTCATGGAAAAGTTAAGGAAATGTATTGCTAAAATGTGTACGGACCCTGATCATTGTGTTACATAGCGAAATGTCACCGCTATAAGGAGAGCGTGAGCACACGTGTGCGTAGGTAAACTAGACTGTCATCAGATCAACTTCTCATTCCTGTTTCTAATGTCACTCTTTTATATGGAAATCAGTGCAAATGAAAGTTGAGTGTAATGAACAGTGAGATATATGCTGGTGTTCTTCTGCTGTGAGTATCAGTGCTAATGTGAATGAATTAATGTCAGTGTGATGATTCTGTCTCTTTGACTGCTGTGAAGGACAACAGAGTTTAGCATTTTACTGTTCTCAAGCATATGATGACATTGACAGTCATTCAGAATCTGTTCTTTTGCTCTTTCAGGATGAAGCAAAGAGACGTGAGATGAGTTACTAAAAGTCCTTTTTCTCAGTTACGTTAGTAACACTACACTGACGGGGCTGAACCTTGTGAACCTTTAACTTTAAGCATTTCTTGATTTACCTTTAGTTAACCAGGAGGGAACCTCACTGAGATTAACAGTATCTTACAGGAATGTCCTAACAAACAGCAACACAAAATAAAATATCAGTGTCTGTGTGCTCCAGGTCGCCGGAGAACAGAAGTATCACCCAGAATGCTTCACCTGTCTGAGCTGCCGAGGGTTCATCGGTGATGGAGACACGTATGCTCTGGTGGAGCGATCCAAACTCTACTGGTGAGTGACCGCAGCCTCTTGAATCAGCACACGTCTGAATTACCGTCACATTATTCACGTGAAACATGGCTCCAGTTCTTGACATGTAAACCAGGATCTGAGCGTGTGCGTTATGGGTTATTAGTGTGTGCTGTAACGGTGCTGAAGATGCACTAATGTTTCCCAGTGGAGTGAGTTCATAAAGCTGTGAACGAGCCGTGAACGTGGGCTTTATTCATGAGGAGTCAAGAAGTTGGTCAATAAAACATGATTTGGCAGTTTCTTTGTTTTAACTAACAGCCAATTCTGCAAACCAACTGAACAAATGTATACTTCATTTTTACATTTCAGTTACTGTAGCAATATATTGAAATCTACAGTTTGATCATCTGAATCAGCTAGAAGTCTGTCCATATCAGACCACCGGTTAGCATGATGAATGTGTATGATTTCAGTCAGAATAACATGTGAATAAATCACTAATAGACCCTGTGAATGTTGTTCACTGTTGAGACACTGTTCACTAATAACTAGTTGCTCATTAGCATGCATATTACTAGCAGATTGGCTGTTTATTAGTACTTATAAAGCACACATTAATGTCTTATTCTGCATGAACATATTTTAGATCGCTTAATCCTAAACACCATACCTAAGTATAACTACTACAACAACTACCTTACTAACTATCAATAAGCGGCAAATTAAGAGTTAATTGAGGGGAACCTCTTAGTTAATAGTGAATACTTGTTCCCTAATATAAAGCATTACCAAAAACGTTTCAACCTCTGTACATCCCAGAATGATTAGTAAGCCCTTATCAACTTACTTTCATAATCATAACCACAACGTTATAATAATTGCATGGCAGCTCGGACATTTGAACTGTTTAACCAGTTCTTATGTTAAGCATTGTAAGTAGACGTTTGCTAATGTTTACAGAAGTAAAAGGTCACCAGTTCATCTGGAAGCCGTGATATAACGAATGCTTCTTGCCTTTAAAAGGTTTTATGAACTTCTAAAATCATTGTACCTTAAATCTTCAGTGGGAAGCGTCCATATCATTTGTTGATATCTGAGCTCTCAGTGTTTTTCATGCATGATGTTGTAATGATGTTGTTAAATGAGCTCTTGTGACGCATTGAGTGTGCTGATGATCTGCTGTGTCTCCCTCTAGTGGACACTGTTATTATCAGACGATCGTGACTCCCGTCACTCTGCCCGACTCGCCGTGCTCCAGGATTCCTCACACGGTCACGCTAGTGTCTATTCCCGCCTCCACCGATGGGAAACGAGGCTTATCCGTGTCCATCGATCAGGGCTCCAGTCCCAACAGCTTCAGCCCCGAACACACACACACCGTCAGAGTCTCCGAGTGAGTGTGAAACATGCTGAATGTACAGACAGAGCGTGTGAGAATGTTTAGACATGCAGAACAGGAGAATCCTGACAAAGATCTGTGCATGACTGAGAAGGTGTGACTAAAGACTAAAGATGATCAGCAGGAGTCTGGCCAGTGATGTGTTTCATCAGAAGTCATGTGTGTGTTCCTGATGTCTGTCTGGATCCTCTGGCTCATGTGCTGGGCTTCATGTGTCTCTGTGGTTTTGTCCGTGTGCTCAGGGTGGACCCAGAGTGCATCAGTCCAGACGTCAAGAGCTCCATTCATGTTGGCGACCGGATCCTGGAGATCAATGGAACCCCAATCCAGAACGTTCCTCTGGACGAGGTGAATAAAGCCCTTGTGCAGATGAGTCACACTCACTATTGAGCGACAGTCAGCATGACTGCAGACGGACTCTCCGTCAGTTCAAGCATTCATTCATGACAGCGTGTGTGACTCAGAGCCTCGTGTGTGTGTGTGTGTGTGTGTGTGTGTGTGTGTGTCAGATCGATCTGCTGATCCAGGAGACCAGTCGTCTGCTGCAGCTGACCATTGAACATGACCCTCATGACCACAGCCCCTCGGAGGACCAGGTGGACGGGCCGACACCCCCGTCTGAGGGTCCCAGTCCCATCACGCCCATCACACGGCCCCCCAGCCAGGACATTAACACCCTGCGCTCGCGGATCATCACGTCAGTAAAGCACACAGCGCTGATCACAAATATAGCCAGTGCACGACACAGTGTGAAATAATATGTGCATCTGTGTTTAACTTTTCTGAGTAGATTGGATTGGATTATTATTTGCTGTATTATTGGTGTTGTTTGTTAAGTCAGTAATCGATTGCTATAACTCATACAGTAATTAGTGTTTCATCAAATATCCAAGCATTGTCATGTAACTCACTGCATAGCAACATGCTACCAGTTACTGCATGATAACAACCTACACAATCTGTTGTGCTGGATCAGATTGAATTTGTTGTGATGCATGTTGTGCTGTTTGAGTTCATTGAGGCTGATAGCAGTGTGATTTTAACAGTCAGTGTGTGTGTTTGCGCAGGCGCAGCTACAGTATCGATAAATCTCCGTGCTCCAGTAACACTCCGTCTCCACTGTCTCTGAGGAAAGACATCGGCCGCTCCGAGTCGCTGCGCGTCGTGTCCAGCAGCACACACCGAATATTCAGAGCCTCCGACCTGATCCATGGAGAGGTTCTGGGTACAGGCTGCTTCGGACAGGCCATAAAGGTGAGCGCACACACACACACACACACTCTCTTTCTCTCTCTCTCTCACTCACTCACTCACTCACACACACACTCTCTTTCTCTCTCTCTCTCACTCACTCACTCACTCACACACACACTCTCTTTCTCTCTCTCTCTCACTCACTCACTCACTCACACACACACTCTCTTTCTCTCTCTCTCTCACTCACTCACTCACTCACACACACACTCTCTTTCTCTCTCTCTCTCACTCACTCACTCACTCACACACACACTCTCTTTCTCTCTCTCTCTCACTCACTCACTCACTCACACACACACTCTCTTTCTCTCTCTCTCTCACTCACTCACTCACTCACACACACACTCTCTTTCTCTCTCTCTCTCACTCACTCACTCACTCACACACACACTCTCTTTCTCTCTCTCTCTCACTCACTCACTCACTCACACACACACTCTCTTTCTCTCTCTCTCTCACTCACTCACTCACTCACACACACACTCTCTTTCTCTCTCTCTCTCACTCACTCACTCACTCACACACACACTCTCTTTCTCTCTCTCTCTCACTCACTCACTCACTCACACACACACTCTCTTTCTCTCTCTCTCTCACTCACTCACTCACTCACACACACACTCTCTTTCTCTCTCTCTCTCACTCACTCACTCACTCACACACACACTCTCTTTCTCTCTCTCTCTCACTCACTCACTCACTCACACACACACTCTCTTTCTCTCTCTCTCTCACTCACTCACTCACTCACACACACACTCTCTTTCTCTCTCTCTCTCACTCACTCACTCACTCACACACACACTCTCTTTCTCTCTCTCTCTCACTCACTCACTCACTCACACACACACTCTCTTTCTCTCTCTCTCTCACTCACTCACTCACTCACACACACACTCTCTTTCTCTCTCTCTCTCACTCACTCACTCACTCACACACACACTCTCTTTCTCTCTCTCTCTCACTCACTCACTCACTCACACACACACTCTCTTTCTCTCTCTCTCTCACTCACTCACTCACTCACACACACACTCTCTTTCTCTCTCTCTCTCACTCACTCACTCACTCACACACACACTCTCTTTCTCTCTCTCTCTCACTCACTCACTCACTCACACACACACTCTCTTTCTCTCTCTCTCTCACTCACTCACTCACTCACACACACACTCTCTTTCTCTCTCTCTCTCACTCACTCACTCACTCACACACACACTCTCTTTCTCTCTCTCTCTCACTCACTCACTCACTCACACACACACTCTCTTTCTCTCTCTCTCTCACTCACTCACTCACTCACACACACACTCTCTTTCTCTCTCTCTCTCACTCACTCACTCACTCACACACACACTCTCTTTCTCTCTCTCTCTCACTCACTCACTCACTCACACACACACTCTCTTTCTCTCTCTCTCTCACTCACTCACTCACTCACACACACACTCTCTTTCTCTCTCTCTCTCACTCACTCACTCACTCACACACACACTCTCTTTCTCTCTCTCTCTCACTCACTCACTCACTCACACACACGCACGCATACACACACATACACACACACACACACATCATTCAGCATTAGTGAGGTCTGAATGCTGCAGCAGCTTCTGCTGGAAATTCTCTTCACTTCATAATACGCTGTTTCACATACTATGTGTAAATGTCATCAGGACGTATGCAGTATACAGTGTGTCGTGAGCATAGTGTTCTCAGCAGACTGTGGCACATGCAGTATGAGTATGCTAGTGTGAGTACTGTGGTATCATGCTGCTCTGTGTGTGTGTGTGTGTGTGTGTGTGTGTGTGTGTGTGTGTGTGTGTGTGTGTGGTTGTCAGGTGACTCACAGAGAGACGGGAGAGGTGATGGTGATGAAGGAACTCATTCGATTCGATGAGGAAACACAGAGGACCTTCCTGAAAGAGGTGAAGCCTGCTCACTACACATGACACATCTAGTGTGGACTACAGGCTCTGAGACAGTAAGAGTGTGTTTGACAGCAATGAGTCTGTAAGAGTCTCACAAGAGTGTCAACACCTTCAGCACATTCCCTGTAAAACACCGCAGCTTCACCAGATGAAAGACCACGCAAACACTCAGCCGTCAGCTAGCGCTCGTGTTTCTTTGATTCGTTTAGGATTAGCTCCCATAGTTGGCTGTGTCTGAATGGCCCGATGGGACAGCTGTGAGTGTCCGGACGGGTCATCCGAGGAGAGATCAGCACATCCACACCTGAGCTCGTGCTGGAGCGCTGCTGACACTGAGGCCGGAGCGCTGGGACTCCTGAAGCGCTCTCGTGTGCACATCTGCTCCATTAAGCGTCCTGCTGGAAGGCTGAGAGTAGTTCAGCAGGAATGTAGTGATATTAAACACTCGAAAGCCATATAGAAACCGAAAGTAATCCTCACCCGGGAACAATGTTTATCAGCCAATCAGAATCCAGCATTGAACCGTTCATCATGATTACAGGACAGGGTTATTATTGTTCACTACAAATACCAAACCAGATCAGACCAGCACACACCAGACTGATGGGATTGTGGGTCAGGTGTGTTTCTGCTGGATGGTGTTTGTGTGTGCTTTTGGCATTCATCATGAATGTTGTGTGGGATCTTAGATCTCTAGAGCTTCCTCTACATTACTGCTCTCAGTTTTGTCTAGAGGAACCGGCGTCTCAGTCCATCAGCTAAGCTTTCGCTCTGAGAAGAGACTCACATCTGTCTCCTCTAGAGTTTCACAACATTAGCCACTTCCACACATTCAACACCGTCTCATTGACACATCGCTTTGGGAAACACTGCTGTTAGTCATCAGAATGAAGAGCGACCTAGTTTGTGTGTGAGATTTGAATGGGTTTCTACAGCTCATCTACTGTAGATGTGACCGTTGCTCTGTGTGACGCGGTGGTGTCGCTGTGTGTTCAGGTGAAGGTCATGAGATGTTTGGATCATCCGAACGTGCTGAAGTTCATCGGCGTCCTCTACAAAGACAAACGACTCAACTTCATCGCTGAGTACATCAAAGGAGGAACACTGAGAGACATCATCAAGAATATGGTGAGTGTGAGTGTGAGTGAGTGTGTGTGTGTGTGTGTGTGTGTGTGTGTGTGTGTGAGTGTGAGTTTGTTTAAAGTGATAAATATAAAGCATGTCACATGTTCAGGACAGTATTTTCATCATCACATACTGTACATACAGTATAAATGCTGTACTTATGCTGTACTGTTGTATGTGTAGTATCATCTTTCTGAATGTGAATGTCTGATCTGTACAGGACAGTGATTATTCATGGCAACAGAGAGTGAGTTTTGCCAAGGACATTTCCTCTGGGATGGTGAGTGCTGTCAGTACTGCTCTCATCTGGACACTCCGTGTGTGACTGCAGGTCACATGACTACTCAATTATTTTACATTCCTATCTTATGAGCTAAAAAGTTGAAAAAGCTCAAAGAAGCCTGTTTAGGAAAACTAAAGTAATAAACTAATTTTCACTCTAAAACGGAAATAAATTATAAATGACCATATATTCATTTTAGTTTTGCTTAGTAAAACACAGTGCAAAATATTTCCAACTAAAAACAAACAAAAACCAGCAAAAAAACCCTGAAAAACAAAAAACATCCATTGATTAAACCAATAATGATGAAAAACAAATTGAATTAAAATGAAAAGAACAACACTGTGATGAATGGTGGCAGTACATGAATGAAGCGTGTGACCTGCAGAGGGCAGTATTTCACATCAGCTTCTCTCTTTGTTTGACTCAGACGTACCTGCACTCCATGAACATCATCCATCGAGATCTCAACTCACACAACTGCCTGGTCAGAGAGGTCAGTCACGCAAGCACATGTGTGTGTGTGTGTGTGTGTGTGTGTGTGATTGTGTTGTGTTTTGTATTTTTTGTTATGTTGTGTTGTGTTGTGCATATCTGTGAGTAGTGTCCTTCTCTTGACAGAATAACAGTGTTGTTGTGGCGGATTTCGGACTGTCTCGACTCATGGTGGAGGACAAGAATCAGGACAAGCTGACGTCAGGACAGATCCCGGGCGTGAGGAAACCCGACAGGAGGAAGAGATACACCGTGGTGGGAAACCCGTACTGGATGGCTCCCGAAATGATTCACGGTCAGAGACGACTGGCTTTAGCGTCCGTCATGTCTGCAGATTTATTATTAATGTATTATTCCGTGTGTTAATCATAATGTTCTTACAAAATGCTCTTGTGCTGTTTTATGAAAAATCTAATTCTAGAGAAGATTTATTAAAAGTGCCAAGTTCTTGAAAAATTATGTTTCAAATCATGTACTTAAATCCTTTCCTTACAGCTTTAATATATGTGAAAGAGCACATCATTATTTAATGTTTCAAACATACTTTTCATTTGTAGGTCGTAGGTCAACTTGTAGGTTGATATATGCAGACACAAAAGAATGTTAAAATGTGAAATCAAACTCTTTAATCAGATTTATTAGCGTTAATGCTGGTAACAGGGCTAGTAACAGTTTCAGTCAGTGATATGGTGGACCGTGAGACTGATGTTTCTCCATCTGCTCCTCAGGGAAGAGCTACGATGAGAAGGTGGACATCTTCTCGTTCGGCATCATGCTGTGTGAGGTGAGTGTTTGCTCAGGATAACAGCTCTCTCCACATCAAGCTGCAGGCTCTGTGTTTAATGAGAAACATTACTCCGTCATCACCAAACCGCAGCCGGAGCAGGCAGCTGGAGGGGAAGCAGTGGTTGGTTCAGTATGTGTTCTGCTGGGGTTTAGAGAAGCCCGGCGCTGAGAGGAAACCTGACGCTGCTTCCTCTGTTCTGAATCCGTCTCTCCTCTCCGACTCAGATCATCGGCCGAGTCAACGCCGATCCCGACTTCTTGCCCCGCGCCATGGATTTCGGGCTGAACGTGACAGAGTTTTTGGAGGATCACTGCCCGCCTGACTGCCCGACCGCTTTCTTCCCCATGGCGGCGCTCTGCTGCGATCTGGACGCTGACAAACGGTTAGAAAAGTCCATACATAACATACGTGTCATATTTGCATAACATACATAAATATAAGCAATTAGGGCTGTCAAGTGATTCAAATTTTTAGTCTGTTTAATTGCATGTGCTGATTAATTAACCAAATTATTTGCAAATTAGAAATTACCCCCAAAAGATCATTTAAAATCGTTGTTAAATGAGAAAAGCGTTGAATAGACATTACAAAAAAGTAGCTTGGGAAAGAAATTTGTGACCCGTGCTGGCAAAATGTGTCGGAATGAGCAAATTTTCAAACATTCTACATTACATTACCTTCACAATGATATCTAACTTGTAGGAATCGGACACAAAATGACTGCACTACAGCCATATGAAGGCGATAGAGTCCGCAAAGTCAGTTTTGAGAAACATCGAGTTAAAGTTTTCTGAAGGTTACAAAGCAAAATCACAGAGCAACCTTGCATATTTATAATGAATATATAATTAATCACAATATAGCCGTTTTTTATTTTATCTTTGTTATTAAAAATAAGTTTAATCAAGAGCAGCGAATGATTCCGTCTTTTCTTTTAATGTTTGATTAACATGGAGACAGATCAGTATTGTGACCTACTGTAGAGCATGCATCTAATATAATGTTACACATCAGATTTTGCATTAACTAAACGTTCATGTAAGAATGTAAGACACAACAGATTATGTTTGTGAATCTCGCCAAGACATATTTCGCAATAGTGTACTTTATAGGGAGATCGCGCGCTCTCGGGGAGGCAGATGTCAGACAGCACGATCGGTTTGTTTTCATCAGCATGGGTTTGAAAATCATATTTTACTAGTTCAGACTCGTGTCATACAGAGTCCGACGATATATCCTACGACTTGTGATGAGAAGCAGCAGCAGTCGTCCAGAAGTGAGCAGAGGAAAAGGTACTCCTCTCAGAAAACGAACAAATAAAGATCATTTTAGATGTTTAATTTCTTTTTGAAGCACTGGGATCATTAGAAGAGGGCTTAATGAACTCATTTTTGTGAAAACCTCAAATTCAATCAAAACCGAAAATCTTTCGCTTATTTTGCCTGTAGCTCAAAATTAGACTGTGTGCATTCATGCTCATTTTGCCAGCACGGGTCACATATTTTGATTCAGCATTGCATAATGATAATAAATTAATATCAATAGGGTTTTTAAATTTTTTTTAAATATTGAAATATGAAATGGTTTAAAAATTTTTTTAATGATAATCTCAATTTCAAACTAAAACTGCCAGTAGGTGGCGGCGAGTCACGTAATGAGTGATTCATTCAGTCATTCATTCAAATGATTCATTCAAACAACTGATGAAATTCAGAAATGGAGCAAGTGACTGAGTCACTGAATCATTGACTCATTTGATTCATTCAGTAAGGAATCACCGCTGTGTTGATCAGAGATGCTCAACAGCTCTGCTGTGACTTTATAGCTAATCTTTTAGAAAAGCAGCAGTCTTGCTGGTGTGATATCGCTAAACCGTATCATATGATATAAATGTAAGAGGGTCATATTTTACGCTCATATAACTGTATTCTGATAGGCTTCATCAATCATCACACAATTCATCATTTTGTTCTGCATCATTTTAACATGTAACTTTTTCTATTACTAATTGCATCAAATGAATGTGTTAAATCGACAGCACCATAAACAATATATAAATAACAATATAGTTATTTTTAAGCAATTACTGTAGTTTTTCCAAAGCTAAAATAATGACATTGTGAAATTGCGCTGGCAGGCCTGCGTTTGCTAAGCTGGAGTCGTGGCTGGAGAACCTGAAGATGCACATGGAGATGGGGCTTCACCTGGTGTCTGAGCTGGAAGTCATTCATCAAGCCTTCTGGCAGGAACACTCGAGCGGCAAGAACGGGCTTCACACGCACCCAGAGCAGCCTGAGTGAGAGCCGATCGCTGCAGATCCACCACAGGACATCTGCGGCTGAACACACCATGCTTCTGCAAATCCAAGCAACCCACGATGCCTCCTCACAACATAACACATCTGGACAGATGTTTGAGCTCGAGTCTGACGCACAGCATCAGCTCACAGACTCATGCATGTCTGGTGTGGCTTACAGTGCGGTGTTCTTCATACGGTCCTGATGGTGCGTTCACGTCTCGTCCACACGACCTCTGTGAGGAAGCTCTGACTGAGCTGCTCTGGTTGATCTGGTGATGAGATATGAACGCACCAGAACACACGAGACACATCGCACATCATCAGTGTCCTCGTGCTCCTTAGGTACGCCAAGCATCAGTGTCTTGGCACTAATAGTCCGCAGTGTAAACAGAGTTACAGTACACATTGTAAATGTTTGACATGTTGTATATGTGCAGGCATTGTTTTGTATAGTGATTGCGCATTGGCGTACTTTCATCTGGATGTTTGCTGAAATGCAAGTCCAGTCCTCACGAGAAGATCAGGAACATGATGAACTCTAGAGAGGCTTCCCGTCCGAGTCCAACACGTCAACTTAACTTAATACTATCTTCTTACACCCAAATCCAAAATATATGTATATATGTGTGTTTTGCAGAAAACAATGAAGCCTATTTTTTTTTATAATGATTTATTATTTAAATTGTAAAGTAAATATGCATCACGTTAGTATTTGTTGTAATGAATGTATTTTATGGTGATTTAAAAGAAAATCAAAGATCTTCACAGGCTTCATGTTCTTGTGCAAAATCGAGTTTCTAATCTCTTTCTTTAGATTCCGGGGTGAATGATGTTGTGGACTCGTCTTTAACTCGTGCTTCAAACGGTGATGAGTGGACAGGATTTCCTGTCCTGTGTGGCGATCTCGGTACTGTTGCACACGCTGATGTCTGATCTGCAGGAGCTCGTTCCCGGCCTGTGTTTGAAAGGCTTAGCCTGATTTAGACCCTCATGTGGGACGGTGTGTGTGTGTGTGACTCCCCATGGGAGCCTCAGCTTTACACAACACTGCTGGTGTAAATATCTGACAGAACCGCTTCTCTCGATGTTTCTCGTGCTGTCGCGCTGCATGTGTCACTGTCACGTCCTCCACTACTGATCCAGCTGTTCTCGTAAAGATCAACAGATGTCATTGTGAAAACACGAAAGAGGGTCACCAGGAAAGCACGTGTACAGATGGAAAAAAAGTAAAAAAACACAGCCTGTTCTTCTCTCTTTTTGAATAGAACCACTATTTTCTCTTTTATAAAATGTTGAAATGATTTGATTTGCACTATGTGTGAAAGCGGCTGCCGCTCGAGCCTTTGGTTTCTTTGGTTTCTTTGAGCCGTTTGGTTATTGCACGTCACTGACGGAGCCTTTGGTGAGGTTTGTCCGCTGACGCCGCGGCTCCTGAGCAGCAGATGTGTCACGGACAGAAAAAACATGAGGTCTGATTCCAGTGCTGTTACTGATATGCAGTTAAATGACTGTTCACACTATCAGTACTAGTTTGACCGTTTCTAAAGAGATATTTGGCTGTTGTTTGATATGAATCCGTATCCCGCACAGTCTAGCTGATGTCAATGTTTTCATACAGACAAACACTGTTGTCAAGTCCGGTTAAGCTTGGTTTACGAAGACAATAAATAGGCTTAATTTTCATTTCATGTTGACTTGAAGCCCTGTTGATCATATCAGATATCAATAATATCATTATTTCCATTAACATAAAGCCATATTACTATGAAAGCCATTTTAGAGAATTGATTATGAGTCCATAGTTCCTGTAACCAAAAACTACCAGAAATGTCCTGTGAAGCAGTGCTGTATAAAGTAGCTGTCATTCCTCTGCTGGCCTACACTCTCTCACACACACACGCTCACACACACACACTCACGCTCACACACGCTCACACACAC
>NW_015506662.1:0-13047 GCF_001515645.1 Sinocyclocheilus grahami | reverse complement strand
CACACACACACACACACACACACACACACACTCACACTCACTCACACACACAGCACTTAAACACTGTAGTCTAGCTCGAGATGTTCATGGAAGTCTAGCTCAGGGTCCCGCTGCTGTTGAAGAGGGTCACGTCATGTCATCGTTCATATCTGTCAAACTCATACGCATCAATGAGAAAGTGCTGAGGAAGCCAGAGCTTGATCTGGTGACAGAATGCTGCAGCTTTTCCTTCTGGAAGCGATGGTTTTACCTCCACATTGCTGTGCCTTTGTTTTACGCTAGCCTTGCCAACGAGTTTGTGTGGCCATCGCTTACCTGTTTCACTGAGCTTTCCTTTTGTTCTCTAGATATTTATATTCTCCACGTTTCCATTGTTCAGTTAGATATTTTAGGTTTGCTGTTTTTACTGAAGCTGTGAAATGACTGCACTTTAAACGCACTGGCCGTGAATGGAGGCGACAGAATAAAGTGGCGCTCCTGCTGTTACGCTGCTGTCTCTCGACTCCTCATTACTGCTGTGTTCGGTGTGCTTTCTCATGCAAGAGCTTTACATTCATCCGCTAATTACATATTTAGCTGACGACTTTGTGATGCAAAATCATGACTCATTTGAAAATGACAGTTCAATCAATAATACATATCTCTGAAGAGACCGACAGTCTCACATTTACTGTATTGGCAAAAACAGCACAGTCATGAAAGACTTAACTAGGGGCCAAGCACTAAAGGTCTGCAGGTGTCACACGTAGCTGCAGCAAAGCACACGACGATGAAGATAGAAGAGTATAAGATCAATCTTTAATAATAATCCACAAGGCAAGCTGACAGAAGGCAGCAGCAAAAGCAACACTCACAGACTACTACAAACCAGGTTAAGTAATAAACACAGCTGAACAGGAGAACTGACCCTACCAACAAGAAGAATAACTGATGAATGGCTGGAGCTAGAACAAAAGAAAAGGAAACTAAATAGAGACAAACTAAAAGTCTGTGACAATGAAACTAAGAGAAAAACAGCTGAATATGGGTGACAGTAGGCCCCTTCTTCTTCTTCTTCTTCTTCTACAGCAGCCCATAGAACCGTACGGTACAAAGTTATGACATTTGGCACACAGATAGAGGACAGTCTGAACATTAACCACACCAAGTTTGGGGTTTCTAACTCAAACCCTCCAGCACCACCATCCTCACGTTTGTGCTAATAACTTCTGAGCCGTGAGGACTAGCAACACAATTCTTTATTATTTCCCTCTGATTCCTTGGCTCTAGACAATTCATTTTGCATCATAAAACTTTTCCCTTTAAATTTAAAAACAAACAAACTACTTTTTCGAACCCTTAGACTGTTTGTCCAATTATTGCAAAAACGGAAAAAATTAAACTAAATGAAAAATTAAATATGACTCCGCATTAACAGCAGCAACATGCAGCATATGCCTCATTTTGTGTGAAAAGATGAATGAAGGCTGAAAGAAATGAAATGGCAGAATGTATGATTGCATTAATTATGAATGCATAAGGAACCGACTGTCTTCAGAAAAGTTTCGATGGCATGGTTTGCTTTTCATCTTCTCTCCATAAAGCCCGATACAGAAGAATTATTCATATTTTAGTGCTTATGCAAACAAAAAGTGCATAGTGCTGCTACTTTTATTTGCTGTTTGCTGGTTTAACATAAAACTCTTGATTTTGTTGTGTGTATGAGTACTTTTTGAACATTTCCAACACATTGAGCAATACCGTGACAATACTGGTAACCATGCTCCTGATCACGTGTTCATTTAGTGCTATTTACTCGTCTGTATAACATCAATTATTAAAATGCAAGGCCACACGTGTCAAAAACAGAAACTTTATTCTTTTTTCCTTAATATGTTAATAATAATAATTTCCTTAAAATATTATATTCTTTGTGTCGTTTTAATTTTGATAATCCATTGCATATTTAAATGGTACTAAAACTGACTATCACCCTCCCCTCCCCCTTATCAGTTATAATAATCGCTGCGTGCTGTGTTGTTATTCTGATGCTGAAGACCACAGATGTACAGCAGGCGGTGCTCAGTGCTCGGCTCGCGCATGTGCGAGTGTTTAGCAGGCGTGGAGCCGCATTAAAGCGCAGAGTGCCGCGCGGACGCGGTCAGTGTCTGTCTGCTCCCTGCACGGAGAGACAGCTCGAGCGATGGAGAACTCGGCTGTCAACAACCGCTTCAGGACTGCGCTCTTCAGCCACGGTGAGTCTCTGCCTGTGTTACTGTGTCGCGTTCCTGCGCTGCTCACTGCTGAGGCGCCTGAAACCAGGAGAAGTGAAGAAGTGTTTCTGGTGCGTTCACTGAAGAGGCATGCTTGCACACAGTCACACAGCGCTGCTGCTCTCCATCACACCAGACGGTTCTGTGACTGCTTCATGCTGTGCTTCATGCTGTCCGGAGAGACGGACACTGCTGCACACACAGCCTCATGCTTGCTTGACTGTGACATGGCATTTAAACATAGTTATTCAGAGATCAGCATGTATTGTTTCCCCTTCAAGTGCAGCTTTTAACAGTCGTAATCATCTATGCACTGGCAACATCCTAGCGACCACCTAGCAACCAGCCTGCATGTCGCAGCTGCTTGGCAACACCATAGCAACCAGCCAGAACACTGCAGTATATCACCTTCAAATTTCCAGGCAAGGCAAATATTCATATTCTAGTTGTTTTGATCAAACAGTTACTACATAACGTAAGTATCGAGGACACACATTTTCAGAAAAACATGTTTTTATGAAATAATCTGATGCAGCACATCCTTCCCCTGCCCTGGTGATCTCTGCAGTGTTCTCGTGCGTCGAGAGTGTGTACTGTACGGAGTGAAGCGCAGGTATGCAGGCGTGGACTATCAATGCATTCCCAGACGCCAGTTATTGTTCTTTCATTGTGCTTTCAGTGCTCTGCCTTTTTTTTTTGGCAGCTCCTCAACTCTCATGGTGTTATGGGTTAGCTAAGTGTTCGGTGACTGCATACTTCAGAAACTAGGGGCCATTTTAAGGGCCGTTTCAATCACAGCATCCTTCCAGTGTGCTGCAACGTTCGCTCCCTAAAAACTCCCACAATGCACCGTTAAAGCAGGGCACATCGATGCTCACTATGTTCCCTTAACAGAGTGAAGACTTCAGATTTCAGCAGCACTGGCTGACACGATGCAGTGAGAGGAGACGTGTTTACGTCACGATCCTGTGGAGAGAAGAGTGGGACGAGGAAGCACACTAACTGCTGACCGTCTGCAGGATCGATGCCTCTGATAGAGCCTCACGCTGCTCCTGCACAAACAGCAGACAGTCAGACACCTCACATTTGGGCTGTGTTTAGTGTCTCTGATCAGAAGAGATCGTTGCCATCTTACTTATTACTGTTACTGCATCATGCACAGTACTCCATACTGAATACAGCTGAATGTGAGATGCTGTATCCCACAATGCACTGCCCTTGTACTGCTGTTTGAATGTGTACAGTGTTTTACATGCTATTTAAAAAAAATAGCCAACAGAGATGAGAGTATTTTGCAGCATGCTACTCTTGGCTTCTGAACATAGTCATCCGGTCCAGTGCTGCTTACAGCAGTCAAACTCAACATGGAACCCAGACACGCAACTAGTTGATCCACTAAACCTGATAAGAACTGACCCAACACACAGACCTCCTGCTGGAGCATTGTGATTCCCCTCGTGCTCAGGAAGACGCGCTGAAGTGCAGCTGAATCAACAGTTGTGAGCTGCAGTCTGCGGTCAGATGCCAGAGCGCTTAGAGGAGCTCGCGGCTAGCATTCCTGGGCTAGTGTTTGGCGGACGGCGCTCGGAAAACACATCTCTGCTTAGATTTGTGTCCGAGAACTGCAGAAATAGAGACATGTGTAAAACGGGAGCGAGAGACGGATATGGGTTTGATTTGGCCGCAGCAGGTGACACTGGAATGCTATCAGTGACGTATGAGTAGAGCTCACCATCATCTGGATTCATATTCATACACATACAGCTCAGAGAGCAGGGATATATTCACAGCAGTGACTCTGTGCTTTGTAGAAACAGAACAGAACTATTAACAGTGAAAGTCTCTAGAGCAGGGGTGTCAAAACTTTAGATCCAACCCTAATTAAACACACCTGACCCAACTAATCAGGTCCTTCAGGCTTATTTGAAAGCTAGATGGTTTGACACCGCTGCTCTAGGCCAAGTGCACTGAGGATTCAAAAGAGAAGCCTTCACGCTTTTGACTTTTACACTTTATTTTACATGCACTGTATACGTAGTGTACTTATGCAAGGAAGAAGTAACCTAAGGTAACTGCGTGAGTTTACTGCGGCTTAAGATTAGTATCATGGTTAGTGCCTGCTTATTACCCAGTTACTGAATTGTAAGGACCGTTAAATACTGTGCTACCACATTTCAAAAGTGTAATGTTCTTTTTGCAGATGCTTTTCTCCTTTTCTTGTTCGATTAAAATTCCTTGAGGATCTAAAACTCTTTGGTAAATGACATGGATCCATGTTCTGTTTCTTTTCTGAAGTAGCGTGAAGGACTCTGTAAGCTCCAGAAGAGCATGTGTTCTCCATACATGAGGGATTAACACATTAAATCGGTCCGCGTAAGGTGCTTTATGGCACTGCCCGCGGAGCTGAAACTCAGGATCTGCTGCTGTTTTCGTGTCCAACATCACACGACAGCAATCAGTTCATTCTGTTTGCTTCATTATGGAGTTCAGTCTTATTGTGTATTGTTTTGACATCATATCTGCATTATTTATAGCAGGTTGAAGTGTGTTGATCTGTGTTCTCTGCTCTCTTTCTCTCTGGGTTGGTCGTGCTGTGGGATCCATCCCTCCGGTTGAGCCGTCCCGTTCATCAGAGGATGAGGTAAGCCAGCGTTCACACGTGCTTCAGGTGGTGATTTATGAAGGAGAGGTTCATGTAACTCCTCTGTCCCAGGATCATGAACAGTAGCACACTGTACTGCTCATACTGTACTTCATACGGCGGACTGTTTAAGATAGTGTTGCTATAACCAAATTGGTGGCCCCAAATGCAAACTGCATTACGCATGATGAAGACCCTCTGTTCAGACGTGCCACAGTGTTGTCACGTGACCTTCTCTGCTGCATGCTTCATTCAGTGATTGGCGTCCAGCTGCAGGCCCAGAAATAAATACAGTAAATGAAAATAAGTGCATTATGGGATGCATGGTGTACCGCAGCATGTCTGGCAGATGTTGAAGGTTGTCCAGTATGAGCAGTGTGGTAGTGCGCTGTTTCTCTCACGCTATCAGGCCATTCTTATGATGAGAGATGAGTTCTCATGCTGTGAATAAACCCTGAGCAGTTTCTCATTCCTGCTGTTGCTCAAGAGAGGGTTTGGTCACTGGTTTCACCGAACCCAGTTTTTCTTGTTCCGAGCGTTCCTGTCCGGTTCCTGTGGAATGCTGCTCTCACATTAACACCAGTTCAATACCTGCCCACATGATGAGCTGCTCCTGTAGTGCAGACTCTGAATGAGCATCCGCTCTTCTGTTTCCCAGCATGCTCTGGTGACTGAGTGGCACATGGCTCTGCAGCTGTGTTTGAATGTGTTGATCTGTGGACAAACAGTGTGCTGGTGTCAAGAGCGTCTTGTTTATTTTACATGTTCATGCCGGCGTGTTTTAATGCGTCTCGCACTGTAGTTGACACACAGCGTAAGCGCTGAGCTATAAATGAATCAGCTGTGTAAAGTCGTGGAACGTTTGAGTTCATTTTGAGATCCTCATCTGACTTCTGACGGACACACACTTTGAGAAACTCTTGAGATCTTCTGAAACTCCCAGCAGGCTTCTTCTCAAAGACAAACAGTAAAGCTATTAAACAGTTTTGTGATCGTTTGCTGTTGTTGGTCTTTGCTTGTAATAATAGTATCTCTGTTTCCTCATTTGTATTTTCTGCTCCATTAGTAAAGCAAAGATGGAAACACTCTGAAAATAAAATTAGTCACATGAAAGTTTTTCTGTATGTTATAGCTAAAGGAATGGTTTAGCATCTAGTCACCCTCATACAATGTCAGACAGCATAAAAATACCATAAACGTGATCCATACAATAGCATTGTGTGAGGAGCAGACCCAAAAGATCCCACTCTGATGAATCTGCCCCATTCATTTAGATTGTGTGGAATAGAGACCAGCACCACATCGACATGAGGACGAATAAATCGGGGCTTTTCATTTCTGTCAAGTATCTTCTAATGAAGCATTGGGTTAGGTTGTCTTCAGGTCATGTTTTCACTAGCGTTTCTGACGGAAAACCCAAGGACTGTGAAAGTGGAAGTTATGAATTCTGCCGGTTCTGAGGGTGTCTGAAAGGCTGACAGGAGTTTTTGTTTTCAATCTACTGGCTGGAATCACAACCCACCATAAACCAGCCGAACCCACCGATGACAAACCGCTCTACAATAACATGCTATTTGTAGCATCCGCAGTCTAGTATGCGCGCTTCTCTCTCCACGGTGGATGTTGGTGATCGTTTTGCCTTTGCTCGTCTCTTTTGGGTGTGGTGGTGATCTCTCTGTGGTGCTTCTAGTGCAATAAACACAGAAAAAGGCCCAAAGCTGCAGTGAAGCCAACTCTGAGGTTGTGATGTCATCCCATCCAGTTTTAGATTTGCAGACGGCTTCTGACCGCAGATATGTTCCTACTGTACAGCCGCGTGTGTGTGTCGTTGATGCCTGCAGCTCCTGCCTATATGTGGGCTTCATTAGGCCTTTACTGGCATGTTGACTCGCGCACACACTTACAGTCTGTGTGTTTCTCTGTCCTTAAGTGTCCTCAGTTCAGCGGGCGTGTTGGAAACACCCAGCAGTTCCTCCCAGAACCTCTCAAACCTGTGCACCCAGTACAGCCGCGGCTTTAAATACTACATCAACAAAAGCGTCTATAGTGCAGGCTTTGAGTGATGACGTCACGCCTCAGCATCTCTCCACCCTCCTCCAGACTTTCACTCAACTCCTACACTCAACTGTAAAAACAATTGCCAGGAATTTACAGGATTAAAGAGTATTATTTTACAATAAATTACTGTGAAATCAATGCATGCGGAGTCTTACAAATGACAGCAGAACGATGCTAGCGTCACAGTAATTTACTGCTCTTGTTTTACTGTGAATTTACGTTAGAAAGTCTTTAACTAGTTGTGTACTGCTGTAATTGTTTTGAAGTCTCCATAATGGTGATTAGTGATTTGTTTGGGCTCTTTGACCTTGTTTATTCATATTCAAATTTCTGATCTAGTCACGTCAGAAGTGTGACAAAGCTAGAATATGAAATAAGCGAATTGCCTGACTTTGAGAAAGTCTATTATTAGCATGAACATGAACATTTCTCTTAAGCATGAAGATGAATTAAAAACGTATATCATATGCATAACTGTTTGTGGATGGATCTTTCACGAGAGTGAAGCGACTGCTGAGAAACGTCTTTGAAAGATGTGACGTCAACAACTCGACATACTAAACACAACGATGGTAAGACTCAACAAATAAAACCAACACTTACAACATAAACCAACACCACAAACTGTTAAAAATGAACCAAAATCAAGTTCAATAACACAAATAAAACCAACAAGAATGAAAAAACTCTACAGCATGATTTATTCGTGCTGCATTGCATGCTGGGAACCTTTATAGTACATCTGTTCTGTAGAAACACAGTATGATGCTGTTTGTTCACAAGAAGTGTCTGAGAGTGCAGTTAGATACAAGAGAAGTACAACTGAAATTACTGTGAAAGTAATACTATCATTAACCTGGAATATACTGTAATTTCACACTAATATTTTTAACAGTGTAGTTAAACTCTTGTCTATCATCTACACTTCCTGTAAATGTAGTGTCAGATTGAAGTGCTGTTTCCTAACCAAGTAAATGGGCCCTGTGTGTCGGATGAAATGACATGATATGTTTTACAGCGTTATAAAAGCCAGCGGTTACTGGAGTCGAACATCTATATATCCTTATAGGAGCAGTGTCGGGGAAAGTTACTTTTAAAAGTGTAATGCGTTACAATATTGCGTTACGCCATAAAAAGTAACTAATTGTGTTACTTTTTAGGGAATGTTACGTTACTTTTGCGTTGCTTTTTCTCATCTGTACTGGGCTTGTTTGTTTGTTTTTAATAAAAAAATGTAAAAGGCCTTTCACACCAAAAGTGAAATGAATAAGCCTCAGGCTGAAGGAAATATAAATTAACATCTGTACAGTAAAGGACACGTGAAGAATAGAACGCAGAATAAGAAAGTATTACACTTCAGCAATAAGAATTTTTAATGTTTTTATTCATTTTGAGGAATACTGAATCTTAGTCTCGAACTACAGTAAGATCATGTTCACACAACGCTTCTGAACTCACTCCTGATTCTCTCAGCATGAGCACAGAAGAGCATGTTCTGGTGTTACTGATCTGAAAAACTAACTCTACTCTTTACTAGTTACTTGAAAAAAAGTAATCTGATTACGTAACTCATGTTGCTTGTAATGTGTTACCCCAACACTGCTTAGGAGGATTAAATAAGGATTGTGATTGTTACTGGATTATGGCTGCAGAGAAAATGTTCTGAAATATGTGTTATAATGTTGAATTATGTAATATATGTCTGCAGATAGACACTCTTGTATGTGTGTGTGTGTGTACTTTTATTTTAGAAACATCTGTGGATATTACAATATGACTTTCTAACATGCTTCTTATTACGGAGCTGGTGAACTCTAGCTTTCTGTCCATGAAATGTTTGAAACTTAAAATTAAAGTGAAACTGGTGAATAAGAGCTGTGTTGTAGCTTTGATCAATGAGGACTAGACAGAATGATGTTATTTACGATCCTTCTTAAACACTCCAGTTTGTGCTGCCGTTGATGCCGTTACTTCATCACATTATGGACATCATGCAAAACAACCCCGACCTTCATTTCACAGCGGTCCATGTCGCATCAGTAACTCTTGTCTTTGCTTAATTTTAATTTGTATTACATTTTAAACAATACATAAAAAACTCATAATGTGAATTGTCCTGCAATTGGGTTTCTAAGAGGTATTACAGCTTAATATATGAAATATTAACATATTGCAACATAATAATAATAATGAAAACGGATTATTTTCTTGTACATGCATGAGTGTGTTTCTGCACAGATGGACTCACAGAACGGCTCCATCCTACCATCTGTCGTTTCTCTGGCTCATTCCGGGTCTTGTGGTTTGGAATGACTCTGGAATGCCTGTAAACACCCAAAGACGCTTGCCTTACAGAGGCTTTTCTATAAATATACCCCAGCCTGGTTCTCATGGCTCTGTGCGACCCCAGGAGATCCGGCAGGCACCGAGCGCTACATCAGACGGCCAACCAGCAGTTGTTTTGGGTTGCCACTGGATAGTGTTGGGCATGTGGTTTGAAAGTGACCAATCAGGCAAAATGGAGTTTCAAATGTCTAATTTGAGAAATGCTTGTCATCCAAATGATGTCGTGCTGTGATGGAGGGAATTTTCATAACAGCATATTGCTGATCTACTGTTCTGCAGTATGCAAATGTTCTGTATGCACAGTTTATCCAGTGTACTGGAGCCATCCTGACCTCTTCTATCAGAGACACGCCGGTCCCTTTCACTTCAGCTCCATTTCCATAACACTTTTTCATCTTTTTAGTATGTCATGTTCATTTTATTGGCTGACGTCAGCCACCTTTTGCATGTGCAGTATGACTTTAACCCACAATGCACGGCACTCAGCTCTTTGATGTCCAATGTGCCGAATAATTCAGAAGTAATGTCACACTTTTAAACATTCCGTTCTTTATTCTTGATGTTTGAGTTGATAACTGGACTTCAGTTTGACATCTTACTACTGTTAGAGATGTTTATTGCTACATCAGGTTTGACTAGTTTGACAAGTTCTTCACTCTTTAATACCAAAAGGTAAAACTGGTTGTAGATTATCTGCTCTTTCAGTAAATAACTGATTGTATTGTTGGAATGACACTGGACTGGAGGTGGTTTCAGACTGGATTGGCATTGTGTTGGATTGGTGGAGGTGACAGACAGGGTGTGGAGCTACAGCTGTGCCCTAAACGCCTCCAGATGTGCCCGGCAGCGACAGGAGGCCGTAAACGTGCTGGATGTAACACTGGACGACAGGCCTAGATCCCTGCTGCTTCTGAACAGGATTTTACACCACAACCCAGGAAGACACTGGCGACAGAAGCCCTGAGAGCTGCTGCAGTGTGTTCAGTGTTATACAGGGATTTAGCACAGCTGTGCTCACATCACTGTAATGCAGGTTCGCAACAACAATGAGATAAGACACAAATGTGTAATGGATCATCGATCATTTTATTAACAGTAAAAATTAGGGTTGGGCCAGTAGACAATGCCATCGTCCATCACCAATGGCTGACATACTGCTGATACCAATTTGATGAGACATCGCCCAACCCTAGTAAAAATCAGAACGGGATTTTCTGAAGAACCATAATCCATCCAGTGGATGCGTTCAACACTGCAGCGATTAGAACAACAGGCCATTGAGATGTTAAACATAAGGAGTGATGCTAAAGGCCGAGTTCATGTCATGTGACCGAGAGCCTCCGGCTGACCTGTGTGTGGAATGTGGAGCCACACTGAGGCACTTAATGAACTTTACAAAGACATTCATGACCACTTTAGTGTGTTTATTCTGGCTGACTCACATTACCTTCTACCTGTCTGGATGTTGATGCACAAACACCCTGCTTTGTGTGTGTGTGTGTGTGTGAGAGAGAGAGAGAGAGAGAGAGAGAATGCATGATGTGACCACAGACAGTTATCTGATGCGTCTGCAGGTTCTGTCAGACAGAGCATGTGATTTGTTGTTTTGGTCCCTTGAAAAACACCCTAGAAACCGCCCTGATTTCCCCAGCGACCACCTAGCAACAACTAGAAACCTCCCAGAACACTCCAGTGTGCACCTAGCAACACCCTAGAAACCACCCGGAAAACTCCAGTGAGAACCTAGCAACAACCTAGAAACCTCCCAGAACACTCCAGTGAGCACCTAGCAACACCCTAGAAACCGCCCTGATTTCCCCAGCGACCACCTAGCAACAACTAGAAACCTCCCAGAACACTCCAGTGTGCACCTAGCAACACCCTAGAAACCACCCGGAAAACTCCAGTGAGAACCTAGCAACAACCTAGAAACCTCCCAGAACACTCCAGTGAGCACCTAGCAACACCCTAGAAACCGCCCTGATTTCCCCAGCGACCACCTAGCAACAACTAGAAACCTCCCAGAACACTCCAGTGTGCACCTAGCAACACCCTAGAAACCACCCGGAAAACTCCAGTGAGAACCTAGCAACAACCTAGAAACCTCCCAGAACACTCCAGTGAGCACCTAGCAACACCCTAGAAACCGCCCTGATTTCCCCAGCGACCACCTAGCAACAACTAGAAACCTCCCAGAACACTCCAGTGTGCACCTAGCAACACCCTAGAAACCACCCGGAAAACTCCAGTGAGAACCTAGCAACAACCTAGAAACCTCCCAGAACACTCCAGTGAGCACCTAGCAACACCCTAGAAACCGCCCTGATTTCCCCAGCGACCACCTAGCAACAACTAGAAACCTCCCAGAACACTCCAGTGTGCACCTAGCAACACCCTAGAAACCACCCGGAAAACTCCAGTGAGAACCTAGCAACAACCTAGAAACCTCCCAGAACACTCCAGTGAGCACCTAGCAACACCCTAGAAACCGCCCTGATTTCCCCAGCGACCACCTAGCAACAACTAGAAACCTCCCAGAACACTCCAGTGTGCACCTAGCAACACCCTAGAAACCACCCGGAAAACTCCAGTGAGAACCTAGCAACAACCTAGAAACCTCCCAGAACACTCCAGTGAGCACCTAGCAACACCCTAGAAACCGCCCTGATTTCCCCAGCGACCACCTAGCAACAACTAGAAACCTCCCAGAACACTCCAGTGTGCACCTAGCAACACCCTAGAAACCACCCGGAAAACTCCAGTGAGAACCTAGCAACAACCTAGAAACCTCCCAGAACACTCCAGTGAGCACCTAGCAACACCCTAGAAACCGCCCTGATTTCCCCAGCGACCACCTAGCAACAACTAGAAACCTCCCAGAACACTCCAGTGTGCACCTAGCAACACCCTAGAAACCACCCGGAAAACTCCAGTGAGAACCTAGCAACAACCTAGAAACCTCCCAGAACACTCCAGTGAGCACCTAGCAACACCCTAGAAACCGCCCTGATTTCCCCAGCGACCACCTAGCAACAACTAGAAACCTCCCAGAACACTCCAGTGTGCACCTAGCAACACCCTAGAAACCACCCGGAAAACTCCAGTGAGAACCTAGCAACAACCTAGAAACCTCCCAGAACACTCCAGTGAGCACCTAGCAACACCCTAGAAACCGCCCTGATTTCCCCAGCGACCACCTAGCAACAACTAGAAACCTCCCAGAACACTCCAGTGTGCACCTAGCAACACCCTAGAAACCACCCGGAAAACTCCAGTGAGAACCTAGCAACAACCTAGAAACCTCCCAGAACACTCCAGTGAGCACCTAGCAACACCCTAGAAACCGCCCTGATTTCCCCAGCGACCACCTAGCAACAACTAGAAACCTCCCAGAACACTCCAGTGTGCACCTAGCAACACCCTAGAAACCACCCGGAAAACTCCAGTGAGAACCTAGCAACAACCTAGAAACCTCCCAGAACACTCCAGTGAGCACCTAGCAACACCCTAGAAACCGCCCTGATTTCCCCAGCGACCACCTAGCAACAACTAGAAACCTCCCAGAACACTCCAGTGTGCACCTAGCAACACCCTAGAAACCACCCGGAAAACTCCAGTGAGAACCTAGCAACACCCTAGAAACCGCCCAGAATTCCCCAGCGACCACCTTGCAACAACCTAGAAACCTCCCAGAACACTCCAGTGAGCACCTAGCAACACCCTAGAAACCACCCGGAAAACTCCAGTGAG
>NW_015506661.1:326337-327056 GCF_001515645.1 Sinocyclocheilus grahami | reverse complement strand
ACAATAGGGTTTCAGCACTTCGTGCTTGAACCCCTAATAATAATAGATAATACTACAAAATGCAGTTTTTAAATGACGATTTTATTTATTAAGGGAAAAAAAGCTGTCCAAACCTACTAGGCCCTACGTGAAAAATGTGTTGCCCCCTCCTGTTAAATCATGAAAGAACTTAGATTAACCTCATTATTTTAGAAAGCTGAGTTAAATTTCACAAGCCATACCCAGGCCTGATTACTGTTGAATCAAGAAATCACTTAAATATAACCTGTCTGACAAAGTGAAGCATGCGTAAAGAGCAACACATCATGCTGCGATCTAAAGAAATTCAAGAACAGATGAGAAACAAAATAGTTGACATGTATCAGTCTGGAAAGGGTTATAAAGCCACTTCTAAGGCTTTGGGACTCCAGCGAACCACGGTCAAAGCCATTATCCACAAATGGAGAAAACTTGGAACAGTGGTGAACCTTCCCAGGAGTGGCCGGCCTACCAAAATTATTCCAAGAGCACAACAACGACTCATCCAGGAGGTCATAAAAGAACCCAGAACAACATCTAAAGAACTGCAGACCTCACTTGCCTCAATTAAGGTCAGTGTTCATGATTCAACAATAAGAAAGAGACTGGGCAAAAACGGGATCCATGGGAGAGTTCCAAGGCAAAAGCCATTGCTGACCAAAAAGAACACAAAGGCTCGTCTCTCATTTGCCAAAAAATAT
>NW_015506661.1:295096-325720 GCF_001515645.1 Sinocyclocheilus grahami | reverse complement strand
TCAAAGTCCGGACTTAAATCCGATTGAGATGCTTAAACCGTCCATTCGTGCTCGAAAACCCTCCAATGTGGCTGAATTAAAACAATTCTGCAAAGAAGAGTGGGCTAAAATTCCTCCACAGCGATGTGAAAGACTCATTGCCAGTTATCGCAAACACTTGATTGCAGTTGTTGCTGCAAAGTGTGACACAACCAGTTATTAGAATTAGGGAGCAATTACTTTTTCACATAGTGCCAGGCAGATTTGGACAGCTTTTTTCCATTAATAAATTAAATCATTATTTCAAAACTGCATTTTGCATTTAATCGGGTTATCTTTGTGTAATATTAAAATTAGTTTGATGATCTGAATCTTTCAAGTGTGACAAATATGCAAAAAAGAAAAGAAAAAAACAGGACGGGGGCAAAAACTTTTTCATACCATTGTAGATATTTTTTTATAATATTTATATTTATATTTTCATTATTTTAAAATTATTTTTAGATATTTATGTTTAGATATTTATTGGTCAACGTATTTGTTTCAGATTAGAGACAGCAGGTGGCGCTCACCTTCCCAGCATCACAGCTCTTGGCTCTAAGCTTGTTGACCTGGGACTCTGCGATGTCAGCACGCTCCTGAGCTTCCTCCAGCTCATGCTGCACCTGCCTGTACCTAGACAGGTGAGTGTTGGCCTGGTCCTCCTGCCATGTGCAAAAACAAATGTTGGGCTACTAGCATCCTGGGATCTTTTCACGTCTTGTGTGACTAGATATAAAGGTAATCAACTTTAGCTACTTCAGTAAGGAACTGCTGTTAACTAACCTGGGATTGTAAATACTGTGGCTAGGTAACTGGCACTGCTAGCACAGATAGCTTGTGTTGACAATGCCCATTTCAATCATTCAGTCAACGGTCCAATTATGAGCCCTAGTTAAGAAAGGTTTTTTTTAAGCCGGGCTCACACTACAGGATTGAAAGACTAGCTGAATCACTGTGTTGCTCACACTACGCAACAAGATTTGTTCTCATCTGTCGTTGTCTTGTCATAGCTGCGCGCATACTACACAACACAACGCTAACAAGGTGCACACACACTACATAACATTCAGTGAAGAGGCGTTCCCGACCATCAGCGAAAATACGTTTTCTCTCATAAATTCTTGCGAGAAATTACAACGATTATAGGCCATTTCTTCAAGCATGGACGATCAACTGGCCCTTCAATTGGTCTGTGCAGTTATTTTATCCGAAAGAGAGAAGACGCCACGACAAAAGAGAATATGGCAGAAACAATGGCTTGGAAGACGTGGACAACACGGACGGTCAGTACTGCAGAAAGAGTTGGAGGTAATTAAACAGTACAATGAAACGTGGTATCATATACAAAATCTATGCATTTGTTACATTTATTTCTAGTTAGTTGATTTGATTAATTTGTGGCTTTTCGTGTCTGTTCATAAAGATGCATGATAAGAGTGTTTATACCATCTGCCCTGTGATTGGCTGGATTAGTTCCACCCTGTCATTGTGTCGCTCACATTACGAGAGCGCGTGGCGATAATATCAAACAGGTTTGAAAATATCGTAGCGTCTGTGATAGCTCGAGACAGGTTCGGATCACGTTGCTGATCTGCTCATACTTAACGAGCTTCGGCGAGCGCAACAAGCACAGATTTGGCCACGATCCGGAGGTTTTGTCGCAGATTAAATCTGTCCGCAACAACAAAAACCAGCCAAAAATCCTGTAGTGTGAGCCCGGCTTTACATAACTCATTAAGTTGCTAAAATGCTAACACTTCCCTCCAGAAGATTGGCTAATATGTGATTGGCTAATTAGCTAGGCAGCAGTTCTCACTATTTCTGTATTTAATAGTTGACAAATAACATGTCAACAAACTTGTATGTTCAAATTTTTAAGGGAAAGTAACATTTTTAGTTCTTTGACAGTTGTGTTTGTAGTATTTGAATTAAAGGCGCCATTAAGTAATTTTACCCACCTATGCCATTTTGTTAACATGCCCCTCTAAAAAACCCTCAGCAAACCAGATTGCTCAAAATGATTTACAAGCTGAAAGAATTTCTCATTGGCTGTAAAAATGTGTCCCTATCTAGTTTTGAAAGCAAGACCAAATTATGAAAGGTTATGCTACAAAGAATCATCACTCACAGCTTCCTCAGCCTGGCGCTTGTAGACCTTCACTTTCAGCTGTACTTGAAGTCTCCATAGAAGATTCTGCTGGGGAAACCCTTTCTGCAGAAAAATCTCTGTTTGAGAAATCATACTCAATTACAAGCAAAAGGTCCATTTCATTAGTGAATAACTAATTTTACTCAAATTGCCTTCTTAATGAGTGCAATGCAGGCAGCCAAGTCCATACCAAATTCAATGAACTCCCATTCAATGCCTTCTTTCTTGCACTCCTCTTGCTCCATCACAAACATGTGGTGGTTGAAGAACCGTTGCAGTTTCACTTTTGTGAAGTGAATGCAAAGCTGCTCCAAGCTGTTGAACTAATAATTCAACACAGACAAGTTCTTACTCCTGACTGTTGTCTTCAATATCTCAAATCTTATTGAGGCAATAATAATCAGTGTTCACATCTCAAATCCAGCGATGTCCAGCACACCAATGAAGAACTGTCTAGGCTGCTTCCTGTCCAACATCTCATTGATACGGATGACCATCCACAAGAACATCTTCTCATAGACAGACTTGCAGAGAGCCATGACTGATTTGTTCACCTGAGAAATCGTGCATGTGGTTTGTGCCATTAGCCTTTACTTACCAAGAATAATGTTTTCAAGCCTTTATCCTCAAAACATTCGTTTCCCGACCTTCACTCTGGTGTAGCACAGAGCTTTCAACATGTCCACAGAGTTTAGGCCCATGGCCTATGAGGTAGGTGATTTTATTGGCCACTAAGAAAAAAATTTTCCACATTGATTGACATGGTAATTATGTAAGAAGAGCTGAAGTAAATTACAGTGCACTTATCTCAGTGACAGTGCCCTGAAGTAACCTAAAATGTCAAGTGCTTTGCATGAGGAAACAATGGTGATAACTCGAACCTTATACCTTTTGGATACAGTGCAGATCTTCAACCAATTTACATGGAGAATCTCAATAGCCTTACCTTTAGTGCCATCAAGTTCAGCTTGCTCCTCTCTCTGCTTCTGCTTGAATTTCATCACACCCACATCACAGCACCTGTCAGCTTGTAGATGCTTATTTTCTCTTCAGCGCTGAAGCCCAGAATATCAGTAGCCGTATTTTTTATACCAACAAAACAAATGCACATTATAGAAGCATCTGTATTATCTTCTGCAGTGTTCTTTTAAATGGATTTTTGCTCATAATCGATGAATTAAATAAAGAATAGTTATGCAGTTGTCCACTTACATCTGTGGCAATGATACTCTTGACAGTGGTTGTCCGCTGGCTGATCATTTGGATAGTTATAAGGATTGGTGGTGATAAGCAGGGCCTCTGTAAAACATCACATTCACTGTTAATCGCTTTCCAAGACAGGATAGTACTGTTTTCTGTGTTCTAAGCTTTGAGGCCACCAACGCATAACAAAAACTGTGTTTTCGGTTGCATTAAAGCTTATGCATTATTTCTTAAATGGACCATCAATTGGTTGTGACGTGCCTGAAGCTTATTAATTTTTCAAAGTGTCTTGTAGTTTTTAAATCTGTTTTTATTCAGACTGTAACTTAACTGCTCAACAGACATTTCACTGGGTTTTTACACCCAAAAAAACTCTCACCAAGCAGCTCTGGCTTTTGTACGGCCATTAGCTGGTCAGAAGATGTATAGCTCCTCTCAGCAGACAACCGGAATGTTACTCTTGACTTTTCCAGCACATCTTTGATATAAAACATTGACTTTGAATATGAAGCCCTTTGAAGGGCTTATGAATATATTTGTCTAGAAACAACATGACTCAACAAGTTTCAATATCAGCTGAAGCCAGTTTTCCAGTGGAGCCGAAGTGAATCCTAATGAGTTTACCCTAAGGAGATAGAAATGATTCAGTATGTATAACAAAATGCAAAAATGTATTTACTCTGACCTCACTGAGTTGCGAAACGAGAGGAGTTGTCATTCCTCACAGTCTTGGCATTACCAGAAGCCTCCAGCAGAGCGTTGGCAATGTGTTGATCCTCTAGCGACCCCTGGTGGGCATACAAGCAAGTTATTTCACGTAAAGTAGTTCTTTGCACTTGGAATGTTTCTTTGTCATTTGACCGTAGCCTTGCCACCTTCTTTACTAACAAGATGATGTATATTTTGGTCAATTTCACAAAATTGACCCGTATGACTGGTTTTGTGGTCCAGTCCAGGGTCACATTATTTATTTATTTTTACCATGAAGGAACATCCTGTACCCTCATATATTATGAAAAGTAATTGTGTAAATAAAAAATAGCAATAATTATATTAAATCAAGGTCACGTCAGGAGCCGCTGACGCCGCAGGCTGTAGCATCGCGAGATGTCTGTAAGTAACGCGAGAGTGTGGAGCGGGAGCCGGAAGTGGAGTGAAGATGGAGGGTGTCGGTTTATGTGCTAACAACAAACAGAAACAGAACCAAATGTTGCCGAATAAAATGCGCGGCGAGTTCACCAGAAACCAGAGGAAGGACTCTGAGGTAAGAGTCAGACGAAGCTGTTTAAGAGCCTTTTGATTGTATGCATGCAGTTTTGCAGTCTGTTTTGACATAAGTGTTAGCATAAACATCAGCAACGTTCAAAGATTAAAATTAATAAATTATTTATACAGCGCTGGTTAAATATACTGTAGCTCAAAATCTGAAAAGAGCCTCGTTATTGAAAGATTTTATTTTAATTGTTCATGAGAAGTGTTTAGTAACAACTCATTAAACAACAGTTACTTTTAAATATTCTTTAAAATCTCTCTTATTATCTTATCATTAGTGAACAAATACATTAATCAATAACACACAGAATGATTCATTAATGATTCGTTGTGATTCATCTCTTCTCTGGCTTTTTCAATCTGATTGGTTATTTAACCCTAGATAACTGTACGATGAACATAAACATATTTGTCATAATATTAACATATTTAAAGCATCTGTCTGACTGTAGTAAAAAAAAAGACTACTTATTGTGGATCTGACATACTTTAAAATAATATATTCAAGTGCAGATTGAATGTCGTGCTTTCAGTATTTTAATTGCATGATATTTGCAATTAACGTTACATGAAAATGTATTAGAGATTAAATTGAAAATTAATGCACTTCTGTTATATGAACAGTGCCTTTTTGACTAACTTTAATACAGCTTCATGTGTATTTATATCTTTGAAATATGGTTAAAGTGTACTGCCAAATGTCCTGTCAAGCCTTTTTGGTAAACTAAAAAAATATACTTTAATGTAATTTCAATCTAAACCTGTATATCATGTATTTAAGTATTATTAATAACACATTTGAAAAGTATAACCATAGGTTATTAATGCAATAATTTAACTTAAAAGTAAAAGAGTTTAATTTGACATTATTACAAAGTTTACTTCTTAAAACTACTTAAGTGTGTTAAAAAAACATAGTTATAAAAGTGTACTCTCCTTAAGTACTTTTTATTTCCTTAATATGTCAATTGCTCATATGGGGCCAGATTTACTAAACTGGGCAAATTAGCGTTAAAGCGCAATTCCATAAAAGCGCTGATGAGGGGAAAATGACAGTGTGACAATGAACACATTAAAGAACAGACACAGCCAGATCATTTCCATAATGAGGAGCAATCTACCAAGAGCAGCGCAAATTAGGCTACCGCCTGCTTTAAAGGTGCTGTATGTAAGTTTTTGACTCTACTAAAGCATAAAAATACCATAATATGTTTGCAGATATTTAAGAAACATGCTAAATTAACATACTTGTTTATCTGAAAACCAATGCTACAGTCAGTTATTCTCCTTTAAGAATGTGCGTTCCGTGTCGGAATGTCTGTCTCTGTTTTGGTCTGTGTAACCCGCGCACTGCCAGTTTACCCAATTGTATTATGGCACCCCGGGTTGCCAGTTGTTGGAAAACACAGAGCACTTCATTTAAGTCATGGAAGCTTCCAAACGAAAGGGGTCATTTCCTGTTGGTGTCTCAATCTGGCAACCTGCGTGTGCGTCATGTCTGAGGAGGAGGGGCCGGGTGAAAAAAACCCTCTCCAATATTTAGAATTTGGACTGCAATACTGTCAATCCTATATACAGCACCTTTAGGTCACTCTTTTTTCTTTTTCTTTTTTCAATTAAATGATGCAAATACTAGTAATTTGACGAGCACAAACATTAGTAAATCGCTCTGCATAATTCATTTTAATACTCTCCCATAAATTTCACGTTTGAAAGGGAAACTCCTACAAATGCATATTATTCAATAAGGTCAGGCGCAAAATTCAGCACTAATTCTTTGTTTCTTTAGGAAATCCGGACAGTACTATTTTAACGCCAAAAGACGGTTTTCGCTGACGCAAGCTGTTAGTAAATCTGGCCTACGGCTTTTAAAAATAGCCTTTTAACAATTGAATTACACTACAAGTGCACATTAAATACAATTAAGCACCACAAGGTTGACCTTATTTCAAACAGTTATTTTGTCTCTCTTGAAAGGTTGAGCTGTAATCAGTTGTCAGCTGATGGTGGACAATTACAGTGACTCAGAAAGACTGTATTTAACATATAAATGGGTGATAAACAGACTAATATGTTGTGTTTGTGTCTCAGGGTTTTTCAGAATTTCCTGATCTGGAGTTTGAATATTCAGACGCCGATAAATGGACAGTTGAACTGTCAGGTGAGAGCGATTTGGTTCTGTTACTGCTGTTTTCTTATGTAATAATATTGCAAATCATAAACAAATTGCAGACAACAATAACATGTTGTTTTCCTATATGAAACGCTGTTTGTAGAGTTGTACAGTTACACAGAGGGACCAGAGTTCCTGCTCAACAGAAAGTGCTTCGAAGAAGATTTCCACACTCATAGTAAGTGTTAAGCTCTTTATTTTTCACTTGACTGTTTCATAGTTACACATATTCGCAGGTTTCATCATTAAAATATTTTTATTTTTTTGTGCATCTAAGATGATCTATGTGTTACAAAAGATCATGTTTATGTGTTTCTGCAGTGCTTGATCAGAAATGGACCGAACTGGATTCGGTTCAGCACAGAGCTCATGCCATGCGTCTGCTGGACGGGCTGGACGTGATCGGCCGAGAGCGCCGCTTAAAAGTCGCCAGAGCCATCCTGTACATGGCTCAAGGTAAATTGCAATCTGTAATCTTTATTTATGCAAACATTTCAGTGTTAATAAGCTCTGATTCGTGTGTTTTCAGGAACGTTCAGCGAGTGCTCTTCAGAAATGGAGGTGCAGCACTGGATGAGATATAATGTCTTCCTGCTGCTGGATGTGGGAGCGTTCACTGCACTGGTGGAGCTGCTCAACATGGAGATCGAGTGAGATGAACTGCACGCACAAATATTCATATTTCACATCTGTAGCTTCAGCTTAAATAACTCAACTCTGTGTTAAATGTCTCTCAGTAACAGTGCTGCATGCAGCAGTGCGGTCAGGAAACCTGCCATTTCACTGGCTGACAGCACTGACCTCAGGTACAACACTACACTTTACATGTATGCTAACTAGTTGTTGATTAATAGGGCAGAGAGCATTCATTGTCCCACATGTGAATTGTGAAATGTCGTTTTTAATTTAGCTGATGAATACAAATAGAACAGCAATTGCTAATGCAACTTTATAAAATGAGGTATTATTGTATTTTGTTATATTTATATAACTTGTTACATTAAACTTCTATTTGTCCATTTGAAAAGTAAATAAATAATGCATATTATTTTTGTTAAATTTAACTCCTTTTTTTTTTAGAAATAGTCAATTTATTTAGCGATTTTAAAACAAATTTATTTTATTGTTACATTTACCTACATTTTTTTTGTCAATTTGTAAGTGATTTCTTTATTATTTTGTTGCATTTAACTAAATTTTTAAACAAGAATTAAATAAAACATTTCAAATGTCTATTTATTACTTAATTAAATTTTTTTAATAAGTGTTTTACTTATACATTTAACTACATTATTTGTATATTTAAATAGCGATTCACTTATTATTTTGTTACATTTATCCACATTTTTAAACATGAGTTAAAACTTTTAAAGACATCTGTTTATTTGTCAATCTGTAAATTGATTTATTCATTTATTGTTACTTTTAGCTACATTAGTTTTCAGTTTGAAAAAAGGCAAACTCTGATTGATTTATTTGTCAAACTGTGATTGATTTATTATTTTACTGTTACATTTCTGTTACATTATTTGTCAATTTGTAAAGTGATTTATTATTACAATTGTATTGTAATATGTATTGTTACATTTAACTGCCTTTTTAAACAAAAATTCAATGAAATGTATTAAATCTTGATTTATTTGTCAGTTTAAAAAGTTGATGTATTCATTTATTTTGTTGCATTTAACTACATTTTAAACATAAATAAAACGTGCGTGTTTACAGGGTGCTGCTGAACATCATGTATCTGATGGTGGAGGCCATCCAGCGTGAAGAACCCACAGACAGTCCAGAGTGGAGAACCATCAGAGAAACCTTCAAGTCTGAACTCGGTCTGCATGTGTTCCAGCTGATCTAAGATGTGATGGTTTATCTGAAGATACATTTTCAGTATAGAAGAGTAGAATTGTTTCAAATTTTTTACTGGCAGGTTCTCCTCTCTATAACCATGAGCCTGTCTCCGTCATGCTGTTTGGGATGGTTACCAAGTTCTGCAGCGGCCACGCACCCCATTTCCCCATGAAGAAAGTCCTGCTACTGCTGTGGAAGACCATCCTGGTGAGTTACAGTACAGCTTTGGACTAATTCACACCAAGTGACTGTTGTGTTAACGGTTTTGTCTGTGTTTCCTGACGCATCCCAGTTCACTCTGGGAGGGTTCGAGCAGCTGCAGTGCAGTAAAGTCAGTAAACGGGTGGCACTGGGTCTCCCACCGCTGCCGGAGGACAGCATCCGCGTGGTGAGGAGCATGAGAGCTGCGTCCCCGCCAGCATCCGCCTCCGACCTCATCGAGCAACAACAGAGGCGTGCCCGGAGAGAACACAAAGTAACAGAAATGTGACGCACATCATAAGTGGATTTTAGGGAAAAATAAAACAATCCTTAAATTCGTCTTTTTCTTCAGGCTCTTATAAAGCAGGACAATCTGGATGCGTTTAACGAGAAGGACCCGTATAAAGCTGATGACGCCCGCGAGGACGAAGAGGAAAACGATGATAATGACAACTCTCTAGAGGCGGAGCCTTTCCCGCTGGAGCGTGATGAGGTCATGCCACCTCCCATCCCGCATCCCCCCTCTGAGAGGGTCTGTTTTCCCAAGGGTCTGCCGTGGGCTCCGAAAGTCAGGTAGGAACTTGATTTCATCCATTTGATATGGTTGATTTGATGGCTTTCTCAAATACAAGTTCTGTTTTTGTCTTAAAAGGGAAAAGGATATTGAAAACTTCCTGGAGTCCAGCAGGAGTAAATTCATCGGTTACACGCTGGGAAAGTGAGTGTGTTTTATGAAGCCTGATTGTTTATTTCCTGTGAGCCGCAGTGATGCATGTTTGCATTTGTGTTGCAGTGACACGAATACAGTGGTTGGTTTGCCCAGACCCATACATGAAAGCATCAAAACTCTCAAACAGGTAATTAGCACCGCATAAGCCATGGCTCATTAACATAACCCCACCCTGCTCATGCATATTATGCATATTTACAATATGATCCATATATGGGCCATTTTACAGAATTGGTTCAAAGTCAAGAGTTGGAAACGGTTTGAAATTATTTACGTTTTTTTTTTCACAAATTTTGCATGTATGTAAATTGTTTAATAATACACATTTCTACTAACTGTGCAGTTAATTATCATATTGTATTTTCAGAAAGCTTTGGAATATTTGTCCTCTCCCCAAATTTGTCACTACCAAAACACAGTAATATATAATTTAATAAGAAGGGTTGTATTGACCTATTAAAATTTTGCTTACATCTTCCTTGTAAAGGCTTGTTCACACCGGGACGAATATTGTGTGCGATTATCGCTGACGTTTAATGCCTCGTAACTAAACAAAGGGCACCAATGTGAGTGTGCACACCGACGTGCAAAACGCGAGGCGTAAAAGTGTAATTTTTTTTTTAAAACACCTCTGGCTCGTTTTTTTTGGTTTGCCGCGCCGCTTTAAAAACTGGCCGACCAATGAGATTGGCGCTTTTGTTCACGTGCCTGGAGCTGCTGAAGTTACAGTAAAACACGACTTGGTGGCGCTCAAGCACAAACCGGTCTTGCCGAGCACACTTGATACCTAACGACGAAGAGGAAGAAAGTAGACCAAGAAGATGCATCGAGGCAAGATGAATGTAGAGCTGCTGATCTCATTGGTGTCTGAACACAAAGGGCTTTATGACAAACACGACAGCGACTACAAAAATCTGGATAAGAGGGAGATCAAATAGGATTCGATGGGTATTTCTGTTTTTTATTAAGCGCCATCTAATGTCAGGGAGTGAATTTGCACGTTCACTCGGCTCATCGCCAGAGAAAATCGCTTGGGTGTGAACACAAAAGACGCATCGAAAAACGTTGGCGATAAGCCCACGCGATAATCGTCCCGGTGTGAACGAGGCTTAAATCAAATTGTGTTTTTTTTCTATTTTATCGATTACAATTTTAACAATATTTCAAGTGTGCTTTATGAGATTTGTTGTATTTTGAATCCAATTTTTCTTTGTAAAAGGCAAAAAGTTGATCATACTGATTTCAAACTTAAAGATTCGTTATAGTTTAAATATACATTGAACCGAACACTTAGTTCATAACATCTTAGTTGATAATTCAGTATACTTTATTTTTGACAAATCATCCCATGTTTCGGTCATGACTGCACTTTTCGGTAGAGACAGGAATGTTTTGGTAGCGACCACATCATATTACAGAATTTTCATTCACATACTAAAACATTCTAAAATACTGAAAATTTGAATAACTGTCCTAAAATAGTTCATTTCCCCCAAATAAAGGATTATGTGTTACCTTTTATCACTACTGAAACAATAATGTCATGTTTTGGTCGTGACTGTTTCGGTAGTGACAATTTTATGGGATAACACCCAAAAACCAAATGTTTCAGTCATGACCGTTTCGGTAGTGACAATTTTAGACACTTTTGAAGCTAGCTCAAAGATGCTAATCAGCACATGGTTAGCTAGCACAGTTCTAAATAGTTGTACACATATAAAAACTTAATTTTATGGAATAACTCCCAAAAAAGTGTTTAATTATAGAAAAATGGTGTTCGGAAGTGACATTGTTTAAAGTTACACAGATGTTTCATACTTTTGAATACATTTACCTCAAAACGATGGGGTCTATCTGCTCATCATGTAGATATGAGAGAGAGAGATGCACATAAATATTGCCTGATCATAAATGTAGGGGTGTAGTTAAAATCAGTCTCAGCCAATGGACTAAAACATACACTGTTTCGGTAGTGACTTGAAAATGTGTTTTACACATTTTATAATTTACAAAGAAAATATCAAATAAATCTTTTTATTAAAAGAGTCAAAATGGTATCTTTAAAACAACATTGGAAAAAAATGAAAAAAATTATTTAAATATCATTTTCATAAGTTGAAATTTTTGAAATTTTCGAGACAGCCACCTTATATATATATATATATATATATATATATATATATATGAAGCTTACTAACATTTTAAATATATTTGTGGGTTTCAATAGATAATAGAAGGAACTTAGTAAACATCTAAGATTTGAATACTTAACTGCTTTTTTAATGTGTTTTTTGGTTGTGGGACAGCAGTTTTGACCAATTCTGTAGATGGCCCATACATATGTCTTTTAAACTGGTCTCATATTGCTGTTGTCACTGTATATTAAAAACCGTAACATTTGACACCTTGTTGAAATGGTTTAATGATCTTAAGTTCTAGTGTTGTCAAAAGTACCGACTTTGGTACCAATCGGTACCAAAATTTTAAAAACCTCCATTTCCCGCTAACATTTGAGCGCTGTTGAGCCACTCACACAGAAGCACAACGGGAGTGTTTGAAATCAGTAGTGATGGGCAAAAGAAGCACTGAGGCTTTCCTCTGACTGTGTCGGATAAGGATTCGAAGCTTCGCGTGTCAAAAACAGCACCATCTGGTGGTTAATAAAAATATAGCAGCAAAAAGCCTGTGAAAGACACTCCATAGGACGAAGCAGCGACCACAAATTCCATAGATCGACTCGTTACGTGCACAAATAAAAGTGTGTGTGTGTGTGTGTTTGTTTGTTTGTTGATGTAGGGGTGTAGTTAAAATCAGTCTCAGCCAATGGACTAAAACATACACTGTTTCGGTAGTGACTTGAAAATGTGTTTTACACATTTTATAATTTACAAAGAAAATATCAAATAAATCTTTTTATTAAAAGAGTCAAAATGGTATCTTTAAAACAACATTGGAAAAAAATGAAAAAAATTATTTAAATATCATTTTCATAAGTTGAAATTTTTGAAATTTTCGAGACAGCCACCTCCCAATTAAAAGTGCCCAATAAATGATGATTTTATTTATATATATATCTCTCTCTGATAAAATAATTTTTATTCTTCATATTACTTGTATGTTATTGAATAAGTCTGAATGAAAACATACTCGTAAAGTAAGATCTGGGGGTTCGAACATTCCAACACGCGCACGTGATTGGACAAAAAGTGAGGCTTCGTTTTTCGTTGATCACGTGATTCTCTGAAAACGATATGCGCTCTGGCACAGAGCTTCGTGAGAAATTGCGCTGCTTACTCGATACGCGCTTTGAAGCTTCAGTGTCACATGTAACATCTCTAGTCAGCAGATCCCTAATACGTTTGCACATAGACCGATCCGCTGACAGACGTGGCTTTCAAACACTCCCGTTGTGCTTCTGTGTGAAAGTGACGACGTGACGTGACATGTATGGTGACCCATACTTGGAATTAGTGCTCTGCATTTAACCCATCCAAAGTGCGCACACACACAGCAGTGAACACACACACACCCGGAGCAGTGGGCAGCCATTTATAGGAGCAGTTGGGGGTTCGGTGCCTTGCTCAAGGGCACCTCAGTCATGGTATTGAAGGTGGGAGAGAGCGCTGTACATTCACTCCCCCCACCTACAATCCCTGCCGGTACGAGACTCGAACCCGCAACCTTGGGTTACAAGTCCGACTCTCTAACCATTAGGCTTTCCCAAAAGCGCTCAGTAAGGAGCGTGAAGCGCTGATCATTGTAGCCAATCACAGTCATATCTGTTCAGCGTGTGAACACTATGGCCAATCAGCGATGTTTAAGAATCGGCTCAACAGCGCTCGAGTGTTAGCAGGGAAATTAAGTTTTTAAAATTTCAGTACTGACTGGTACTGAAGTTGCTACTCTTGACAACACTAATCTTAACCATAGTAAAATCAATATAGCTTTGGTGTTTTGTTGTTTATTGCTCTAATAAAATGCATTAGTGTTCGTTGTGTCAACATTTAGTTTGTGTGTTCATTTCAGCACAAGTATGTGTCCATCGCTGAGGTCCAGATTACTAAAGAAGAGGAGTACCTGAAGACCCCGCTGTCCGGCGTGAGCCACTGTACACTGATAGAGCTGCAATATAATGTCTAATGATGAGCTTAACACACACACTCTCTGTTTGTGTGTTTAGGGTGAGGAAGAGCTGGAGTTGTGTGCCACAGAGCTCTTATACCAGGGTATTTTACCCAATTTACCACAGTATATGGTAAGAAACTGTCACTTGCACACTAGTCCCACTGCATTTGAGCTGTTCTCATACTGACAGACTTTGTGTGTGTGTGTGTGTGTGTGTGTGTGTGTTCAGATTGCTCTGCTGAAGATCCTCTTGGCTGCTGCTCCCACATCCAAAGCCAAGACCGACTCCATCAACATCCTGGCGGACGTGCTGCCCGAGGAAATGCCGTAAGACACTGTTAAACGACACAGTTGCAGATGTTGTGCTTTCTGTCAGCCGGACTGATTGATTCTTGAATGAAACTTGCAAGCTAATGATCTGAACGAGTCAACTGACTCGCTGAATCAAAGTGATTCTCTTAACAACTTGAGTCTGTGTTTGAAGCTGAATTGGTAAATCATGTCCAAACACAAACTCCACTCACCAGTCAACAGGGTTACCATGGCAACAGTGAGCTCCTCTTCATCAGATGCTGTAAAAATATTGCCTGGGTTATAAATATTCATTACATTCTCTCTAGAATACATGATTGTGATTGGTCAAAGTTGTATAACTAAAATCAGGGCAGTTTTAGTTTCACTGAGATATTCTTATAATTTTTAGTAATTTTTTTTGTGGTTTTGTCATTTTATTAGTTTGTCTATATAGTTTTTATTTTTAATTTCTGTTAGTTTTTATTACGTTTAGTTAACTAGTTATTAGTTAACTATCTGTGTAATTTTCTTCTACCCTTTTTTTTTATTTTTTATATATGTATCTTTACTAAAGGTGTAGTCACATTTAGCATTGCTCAACAAAATTTTCATTCAGCGTCATTTTAATAGATAGAAAGAGTTTTATGTCAGAGTGGAAACTAGAATGTCATTAAACTGTTTAAATGGAATATTATCACTTTTCATACAGTACCAGTCAAAAGTTTTTGAACAGTAATATTTTTAATGTTTTTTTTTTTAAAGAAGTCTCTTCTGTTCACCAAGCCTGCATTTATTAGATCCAAAGTACAGCAAAAACAGTAACATTTTGAAATATTTTTACTATTTAAAATAACTGATTTCTATTTGAATATATTTTAAAATGTAATTTATTCTTGTGATTTCAAAGCTGAATGTTTAGCATCATTACTCCAATCACTTGATTATTCAGAAATCATTCTAATATTCTGATTTGCTGCTCAAAAATCATTTATTATTATGTTGAAAACCGCTGAGTAGAATTTTTTCAGTTACTTTGATGAATTGAAAGTTCAGAAGAACAGCATTAATCTGAAATGGAGATCTTTTGTAACATTATAAATGTCTTTATCATCACTTGTGATCAATTTAAACCATCCTTGCTAAATAAAGTATTCATTTCTATAATTTCTTTCATTAGAATGATTTCTGAAGGATCATGTGACACTGAAGACTGGAGTAATGATGCTGAAAATTCAGCTTTGAAATCACAGGAATAAATTACATTACTTTAAGTTTTAGTTATTTTAGTTATTTTAAATAGTACAAATGTTTCAAAATTGTATGGTTTTTGCTGTATTTTGGATCAAATAAATGCAGATTTGGTGAGCAGAAGAGACTTCTTTAAAAAACATTAAAAATCTTACTGTTCAAACCATTTTGAATGGTAGTGAATCTTGTACTATAAACGTATTTTTTAAACGTCACACCAGCTGTTGCTTTGCAAAATTTCACAGTTGAAATCCAGTCATTACAATAGGAATCCATGCAATCAGAAAAGTTCCTCAAACAAATTGTCCTCATTTTTAAGTTGGTCAGGTGAATTTGCCTCTATAAACAAGAGAAAACTTCTTGGTTTGAAAGTGACTTCTGTGTGAGCAATTCTTCATACATCTTTAAGCTATTGACAGTAGACAATGGGCTTTTTCTTTATTTAAATTTGCTTCAATTTTGCGCATTAAGCATGCATAGTTTGACGGTCTGTCTGTTATCTCTCTCTAGCACTACGGTTCTTCAGAGTATGAAGTTGGGTGTAGATGTGAATCGCCATAAAGAAATCATTGTCAAAGCCATTTCAGCCATACTGCTGCTGCTGCTGAAACACTTCAAACTCAACCACATCTATCAGGTATATAAACGCACATCTTCGAAGCTGTTTGTGAGGAACTTGTCCAGATATTTGTTGTACCCTAACCATACCCTACATCTAACTCTCACACAAACCAATTATATTATCGTAATATTATACAAAATGTGATTTGAGGCATTTAAAAGTCCTTTAAAAGGCATTTAAAAGTCCAGTAAAATGCCAGTTTTCTGCTGCAGTTTGAGTACATGGCGCAGCATCTGGTGTTTGCCAACTGCATCCCGCTGATCCTGAAGTTCTTCAACCAGAACATCATGTCCTACATCACCGCTAAAAACAGGTGAACCTTAAAGTCAAACTCTAGTCATTTCAGAATCACAAAATGCTTTAATTGGTCAAAATGACCCAGAACATGAAGATTGCACTTCTTCTTGCATTATGGGTAATGACATCGGTCATATCTCTTCGGCAGCATCTCAGCTCTAGATTTCCCGCACTGCGTCGTCCATGAGCTTCCAGAGCTCACCGCTGAGAGTCTGGTGAGAAAAATACACACCCGAATGTGTCTAATCCTCATCTGAGTGAGACTTTGAGCTGTTTGATGCTTTTGATTACAGGAAGCTGGTGATAATAATCAGTTCTGCTGGAGGAACTTGTTCTCCTGTATTAATCTGTTGCGCATCCTTAATAAACTCACCAAATGGAAGCACTCCAGGACCATGGTGAGACACCACACACACAAATCCAAGTGTTTTTTATTTTAGAGCTTTCTGTTCTCATCTACAGTGCCTTGCGAAAGTATTCATACCCATTCATTTTCTCGCATTTTGTTATGTTGCTGCCTTATGTTAAACTGCTTTAAATTACTTTTTTCCCCCCACATCAATCTACCCTCCATACACCATAATGGAAAAGCAAAAACAGAATTGTCTCAACTTCGTAAATTTATTTAAAAAAAAAAAAAAAATACACTGAAATAAGTATTCATATCGTTAACTCAGTACTTAGCTGAAGCACTTTTACAGCCTCAAGTCTTTTTGGGTATGATGTGACAAGCTTTGCTCATCAGCATTTGACAATTATCTGCCATTCTTCGCCTCACCTCTCCACCTCTGAAGCTGTGTCAGGTTGGATGGGGGCAGACGCACATTTTCAGGTTTCTCCAGAAATATTTGATTGCGTTTAAGCCAAGTGGCAACCTTCCGGTCTCGCTCATGAAACCTACACGGACTCGTCCTTGAAACCTTCATCGACTGTCCACTAGAGGCTGGCTCCAAAAGGGAGTCCGTCCTATAGATTCGCCATGTTAAAATGCCCAACTTTACAGCAGAAAAAAAACATGTTTACAGCCTGGTACAAAAAGTGGTTTTGGTCTATATAGCTAATTTTGCCCTTCATGACAACTGTGAGGGGGGTGAATTTTTTTATAACTCATCCATTTGAATTATATTAAGCATTAAAGTTCTGCATAATTAAGGGTGTGGCCACTTGAGTGACAGGTGGATTGCCACTGCTATCACCACTGTCGAGTTAGGTGGGCATGGCTTCAGCAACCAGCTCCCGGCTCTTTGCCCATTTTCGATTATCCGGGAGTGACGCGTGGTGACACACTGCCAAGATGGCGACGGCCGGCTCCGCCCACTTTGAGCTTCAAAAGCAACAACAGAATTGTCACAACTTCGTAAATTTATTTTAAATTAAAAAAAAAACTGAAATAAGTATTCATATCGTTAACTCAGTACTTAGCTGAAGCACCTTTACAGCCTCAAGTCTTTTTGGGTATGATGTGACAAGCTTTGCTCATCAGCATTTGACAGTTATCTGCCATTCTTCGCCTCACCTCTCCACCTCTGAAGCTGTGTCAGGTTGGATGGGGGCAGACGCACATTTTCAGGTTTCTCCAGAAATATTTGATTGCGTTATCTACAAGCAATATGAATTCTCCTGGGCTAAATTTCAACTGTCTCAGATAATGGTAATAAATTTGCAAAGATGATAAAACCCTGTTTTTTGCTTTGCCATTATGGTGTATGGAGTGTAGATTGATGTGGGGAAAAAAAGTAATTTAAAGCAGTTTAACATAAGGCAGCAACATAACAAAACATAAAAAAAAATGGAAGGGGTATGAATACTTTCGCAAGGCACTGTATTTTTACCCAGAGAGAGCATTCAAATTTTGCCGTTTTCTAGATGTTGGTGGTGTTCAAATCAGCTCCAATCCTGAAGAGGGCGCTGAAGGTCAAGCAGGCCATGATGCAGCTTTATGTGCTCAAACTGCTCAAAGTCCAGACAAAGTATCTGGGACGACAGTGGAGGAAGAGCAACATGAAATCCATGTCAGCGATATACCAGAAAGTGCGCCATCGCCTCAACGACGACTGGGCTTATGGAAACGGTGAGTAGGTGATGAATCTGGACTTGCATGTTCTGTGGTCTTCAGTAAAATGCAACATTTATTACACCCAAAACTTTTTGTTGCACCTGAGTGTCAAAATTAAACAAGTCCTGTCTTTGACAGCAGACCTGGACGCTCGCCCGTGGGATTTCCAGGCAGAAGAATGCGCCCTACGTGCCAACATCGAACGGTTTAACAGCCGACGCTACGATAAGAACCAGAGCAACCCTGAATTCCTCCCAGTGGACAACTGCCTACAAAGCGTGCTGGGACAGCGGATCGACCTTCCGGAAGACTTCCAAATGAACTACGACCTCTGGCTGGAGCGGGAGGTCTTTTCCAAACCCATTTCCTGGGAAGAACTCCTGCAGTGAACTCGTGTCAAGTGTTTCATGCACCTCTTCACTACAGCAGTTGTGAAAATAACCGGTTACACTTTACTTGAAGGGGTGTGCATAAGACTGACATGACACCTTCATAATCATGACATGACATGTCATGAATATGAAGGTTTTTATGCATGTTTATGACAACTGTCATTAAGTGTCATTTGCTCAGTTATGTCATTTTTAATGCAAATGACATTATTTGACCTAACCCTACCCCTACCCCTACCCCTAACCATAGCCCATAACAAAGACATCTCAAACAATGTCATCTTTGCATTAAAAATGACATAACTGAGGGAATGACACTTAATGACAGTGAAAAACTGAAGCTGATGCTTCTTCATACTATAGAAAAATGCATTGACCAGTGCTGACGCAAGCCATGGGGGAGTACGCTACCCTTAAAAAATTTAAAGGATATTACCACAACATATACTCTTAGGACATCGCAAACTTTTTTTTTTATGAATATGACTTAACCTGATGGAGAACGCGCTCAGTAATTCAGACAATCTCTCTCTCGCACGCACGTGCTGTTAGGTATGCTTTGTGCCGTTGGTCGTCCTTGTCGTCGTCTTCCTCAATAAATATAAAATTTCTTCATGCTTGGGTGTCAGCGGTGAATCCAGTGGAGAGAAATCCCCCCACAACTAACTGCAAACTGGCATTCAGATCTGCCTCTAGCAACGCCCCAACTTCCAACGATCCAATCAATTTCCAAAGGACGAAATCAAGTCCCGCCCTCTCATTTCAGATGCCGTTTCACTCGGATAGACGTCACAGTAGAGAAAAAAAGACAATCGCTACTTCCGCTTCATGCCAACTTTAAAGCTTGCAGGCTTCATTACGCCGTCTTCTGGGAGTCCTAACGGCTCGATTCTCTCAAGTCTGCACTCGATGCATCCCCGATATCAAGAACACATCCGGGAACTTTCATGCGTCCTGTGTACTTGCGTTCTTGAACTTCTTGTTGAGTCACCATGGGGAAGTCGTGGCCTAATGGTTAGAGAGTTGGACTCGTAACCCTAAGGTTGTGGGTTTGAGTCTCGTACCGGCAGGGATTGTAGGTGGGGGGAGTGAATGTACCGTGCTCTCTCCCACCTTCAATACCATGACTGAGGTGCCCTTGAGCAAGGCACCGAACCCCCAACTGCTCCCCAGCCGCTGCTGCAGCATAAAAAATGGCTGCCCACTGCTCTGTGTGTATGGGTCACCATACTTGGCCACATGTCACGTCACTCACTCACTTAATGATGACGTAGATGTGGTTTAAACTTTAGACACCATAAATTGCAGAACAACGTATTAAGTAGTACATTAACCGTGCAATCAATGCTGTTGTTTACATCTGAGTATGGCCAATATGGCCACGCATACGGGTAACTTGCCAAACCATGACGTAAGTGCAAACCCAGTATAAACCAGCATAACAAAAGTTTAATTTTCATCCAACTGTCCTATGTAGGCTAATGGACATATCCCGTGTTTTTGTAGTGAAAACTTTTAGATATTTTCGTTCAATTAGTTACACAATTTTCTAACATATAATCAATCAAAAAACGATATAATTCGATAATTTTGACAATTTAACAAAAAATATATTTTATTGAAGACTGATATTACAGTCCCAGAAGATGTGAAAATGGTCAGCCGATACATTTCCGCATTTTCTCCAGCATGCCATACAATATTTTTAATACTGACTTTGTATTTAATGTGAATTTAATAAAAACATTGCAAGTCACAAATTATAACACTTTTATGGTACAGAAAGAGAGCAAAGATCATTTACATTATCAAAAACAATATCACTGACTTCAGTCCAATTATAACTCAATGCATAGTCACAGCATAAGCAGAGGCCAATGAACCATAAATATAACATAACCTTACAAACAAATGTCATAACTTATTAAAACAGTTCATACTATTATAGATATTTACAATTATATATAATCGTTTATCGTTTTATTTTACAGCGTTATAATTTTAACTATGACTATGTTAAGATTCATTTTAATGCGCCAATAAAAATACTGCAGACTTTCTCCTTTCTCCTAACTTTATTAAAATTAAGCAAAACAAAGTATTTAATGTGAATTTAATAAAAACATTGCAAGTCACAAATTATAACACTTTTATGGTACAGAAAGAGAGCAAAGATCATTTACATTATCAAAAACAATATCACTGACTTCAGTCTAGTCAGAGTTCAAGCACTCTCATAAACTCCCATCAAAATCATTGAAGCGGTTTACACTATGAAATGAATATCTTACTTACATTCGTTCGCACAACTGCACTTTGTTGTTTATGATGAGAAAATTCGCCAGAGAGCAGAATTCAGTCAGCGAGCGCGCACACTGTACAAAACACTGGCGTTTCGGCGATGACTCATCTAAACGCCTCTGATTGGCTGCTGCATTTATAAGCTCAACAGGATGGTGTGTGATTGATTTTAATGCACAGCGCTGTAAAAAACGTGTCTGGCTCTGCGCCACTAGCAGCTGGTGATGTTTTACTTTTTTCCATTCCACCACCCACAGGACAAACTGCGCATTGCACCCAATATTATTTGGTGTGATACTATTCTAAATTTAGGGGGGCCAGAGCGGGGGCCAAGCTTGTTGACATGGGGGCACTGTACCTCTTATCAGAAAGAGTATGTGGAGAAATGAAAACATGGAATGGAAGAGGCCTATAAAATCGCAAGAGAGTGTGCTAAAAAATCTGCTGACAGGAGCAAAAAGCACTTTGACAAAAAGGTGAGGAGCACCACATTGCAGCCAGGTGATCGTGTTCTTGTAAAGAACCTAACACTGCGGGGAGGCCCTGGTAAAATTTGCAATTTCTGGGAAGACAGCACCCATTTAGTTGTGCGACAGATGAGTGGTGAGCTTCCAATTTATGAAGTAAAGCCAGAAAAGGGAAAGGGACGATCCAGAGTCCTCCATCGCAACTTATTAATGCCTAAAAGCAGACAGAAACGAGAGTTGAAAAAGCCTCAAATCAGCCATGTTGAATCTGATGAGAAGAGTGAAGATGAATTAGACTTTCTTTATGTATCACCACCAGTACTGCAACCAAACCATGTTATTGAATCTGAAAATCTTGAACCACTACCTACCACAGAGTCTGATGAGCATCCAAATGAGGTCCTGGAACAAGTTCCTGCTTCACTGTCATCCATGGAGAGTGACCAAGAACAAGAGATCAACTTACCTGCTGATGAACACCTTCCTGCTTCCACACCATCTGCTGAAAGTGACCAAGAGGGTCAAGAGGAGCAAACTTACCAGCTGCCTAGGAGAGAAAGACGCCCACCAAGAGTACTTACCTATGATACTTTGGGTATACCTACTTATCATGTCGGACAATTAAATGGAATTTTGCAGACACCGTAACAGAACTTACCTTATGTGTCTGCTCATGGACTGTCGACCTGGTTGCCGCCTGTTCAGCAATACTGTTATCATTTACCTTTTGTGTATGGAGTACACTAATCAGGGGCCATGAACTTTTCAATTTGCATTGAGACTGGGAACTTGAGTGACATCTTGAGTTTCTTTGCATTATTACAGTCTGACATCAAGAGAACTGATGGACTGTTTTGTTTTAGGAATATTGCTTTGGAAATGTATTAAACTTTTAAATGCTGAAAAACAGAACATGGACTGTTTTTTTTCTGAGGAATATCTTCTTTAACAGTCTTTGAACTTTGAAATTTTGAGAATACTATGGACTGTTTGCCTTATGGGCTGTAGTCTTAAGAGGGTGTTGGGCTTTTATACTTTTTTTATATTTTATATTATTTAAATATGGACTTTTGTTTAATGTCTCTTTAAATGTTTGCACTTTGAGGCACTAATGGACTGTTCTTTTTCATAAACTGTTGCTTTGAAAGTGAAGTATTAAGTTCAGGACAATCCAGGGACTGTTAAATTGCTGAACTCTGGCACTACAAAATTTGTGTTAAAGAAAGATAATGTCGAGACGACATTTATTTTTGTAAGGGAGTGTGTGACAGAGTGAAATATATATGTCTGTATAATTATATTTGAATCCATTAAAAAGGTTCATCAAGTGTAAATATGTTATTTAAGTGGTTTTGTGTTAATCGGTGATCAATTAGTTTAGTCCAAGAAGTTCTGCAATCGATTGCTTTTGCCTTGTCAACCACTCTGGTCGAGGGGTTTCTCCATTATGCATAAAGTTCGCAGAGGAGAGGCATCGTGGAGTGTGACTGATTAATTATCTCCTCCTTTTCAGGTATTAATTTTAATTCTTTGTTTAAGTAGTATGAGTTTATGGTAAATGATGTTTTAGGCTGTGCAGATGTCATTATGATATCGATTGCATTCTTAATGGCAAGAGGCCCTTTTTTTCTGCGATTAGCATTACATATTTAGTATGCATGCTTGTAATTAATGTTTAATTTTGTTTATTTAATTCTATTTGTTTGATTTGCTGGAAAAATATGAATATATTGAGAAATGTAACTGTGAAAAACTCATTAACAAAGAGAGTTTGAGACATCTATGCACTTCCCGATAAAATAATTCCTAAAAGAGAGCATTTACATGTTTAGAATTGTTTGTGCTAGTTTATATCTATGTATCTGGTTAAAAAAGAGTAAGAAGTGATTTCCAGATGTTTATAAAATGCCTAAATGTCTAATTACTAATTGGTATGATTGATTATTAAAACAAAATGCTAAAGAGGGTACATTGTTATTAGCTTATGTCACAATTATTGAATGTCTGTGCAATGAAGAAAAGGACAATGTTGCTGTCCAACTCAGAGTGGATTCGGACGGCAATTAAATTACCACACGACCTTGGTGTTTGTCAAAAAACAGTAGGTAAGTCGGCCGGGGATTTTTACGGGGGTGGTGTGAGGAAAAACACTGACGTCCTGGATTCGGACGGTATTAAAATCACCAACTACCCCCTGTAAATCACTTACGTCCCCCTGAGAAACAATTACCGTCCGAACAGGGCTTAATTTAACTCTTTAGTTGACTAGGCTTTACAACACCTTTCAGAATTTTGGGTTTGTTTTTGAATGCGTTTGGTTTGGGTTTGTCTATCCATCTCTACCTCTGCAGCAAGAGAAATCTTATTGTAACCACAATTAATAAGTGCAACCAAAAAATCTTTGAGACAGATTTATTTCCAATTAAGCAAAATAAAACATTGTCAACAAACCAATGATGTCACACAGATGATTTTTACTACAATTATAAATCTTGGAAGAGCCAGCATATTTGTTAATATAACTCCGACTATATTCACATGAAAGAAGAAAATCACATACACCTCAAATGGATTGATGGTAAGTAAATGATGGGATAATTTTCACTTTTGGGTGAAGTTTAAAACATTTCAATTAAGTATTGACTCATTTTTTGTGCTGTAAATTGAGAACTGGAGAAATGTCAATTGTATTATTTTCTTAGTCTTTGTTAAACATCTTCTTCCTCATTGTGGTTTTCTGTGGAGTCTGAAAATGTTATAATTAAACTTAAAGTTGAAACACTGAATAAAGTATTAAAAAGAGTGAAATGGTAAATTATACTTCAAGGAATAGTTCACCCAAAAATGAAAATTATGTTGTTCCAAACCTGCAAGACCTTCTTCATTCATCTTCAGAACACAAATTAAGATATTTGTAATGAAATCCGAGAATTTCTGACCCTACATTAGGAGCAATGCAATTTACACATTCAAGGTCAATAAAGGTAGGAAAGACATCATTAAAGTAATCCATGTGACTCCAGGGGGTTAACCTAAATTTTGTGAAGCAAGAGCTTTGCACAAAAAAACATAATTTACCACTTTAAGAAAATATTGACCTGCAATCCAGTATGGGGAGCACCATGGTTCATGCATGTTTAAAACAGAGACCGGAAGTTGTTCTGTGAACGTACTTTGGAGAATATTATTTTGTAAATATAGTGGTAAATTGTCTTTTTGAGCAAACAAAAAAACAAAGCACAAGACAATGCTTTTTTTTTTTAAATTCTCTATTTGTAGGTGTATTTGTTATCAGTTACGGGCAATTTTAAATGAAAAAGTGTCCAGTAACAGGGAGGAAACGAATAGTGTTCGACTGGTTATGTTCAATGTAAAATTAAATGCTTTTATTAAACTATAGGCCAATATTTGGCCGAGATACAACTATTTGAAAATCTGGAATCTGAGGGTGCAAAAAAATCGAAATATTGAGAAAATCGCCTTTAAAGTTCTTAGCATATTATATAATCAAATTAAGTTTTGATATATTTACAGTAGGACATTTACAAAATATCTTCATGGAACATGATCTTTACTTAATATCCTAATGATTTTTTGCATAAAAGAAAAAATGATAATTTTGCCCCTGCAATGTATTGTTGGCAATACAAATATTCCCGTGCGATTTATGACTGGTTTTGTGGTGCAGGGTCACCTATTATTGTTTCTTACATTATTTTTCCATTGTCGTTTAGTCTTAAGACTGTGTGTTTCAAGGGCTGTTTGTCTTCATGAATAAGAGATATGAGGGAATATTTATGGAAAGTCCAGGTTTATGTTGTTTTGAATCAGTTTGTTATAACAATACTTGTACGAAGTCTGAGCACTGAAACATACGCAACTAAGATCTGCTCCTTTTTACCATCATCACTTCGTCTCCTGCTTCTGCTCTTCACTGGATTTCTCAGTCAACTTCTCGGCTGATAGAAGACTGTTAAATGCTAGTTTTGGATATTTTAGGTACCAGACAAGACTTGCTGTTAATGGGTTTTGGGTATTAGGCAATTTTGCTGTCTAGTTGTTCTGTTACCAGACAAAACAGATATTTTCTGACAGGATCTAGTGTCCGGGGTTGGGTCTTAATTATCTGGCGTGGAGGCATGATCTTGTCTACAAGTTAATGTATCAGAATGATAATGCATTTATCTATCGCTCTCTACAATGTGACTACTTTAGCAAACAGCTAATAGTGTGTTGCTAATGTTACACAAACCATGTTCGCCATCTCAGAGTCATCTAGAAATCAGCATCCTTGCAAATGCTTTTGAACATCCTGGGAGGCTAAATCAACAGTAATTTTTAACACAAATATGAAATATTGTTCACAACAACAAAACATCTATAAAAATATCATATTTAACCAAATTAACAGAGGAAAGGATTTGAACTGCTATGTCTTTATTCCAACTGTTCTTTTTCTGCTGAATCGTGCTGATATGAACAAAGAAAACTAACATTTACATGTACAAAAATATGCTTTGCTTTACTTCATGAAAGAAAGTAAATGAACTAAGAGTGATACATACTGTACATACTTTCTCGTAGGAACAAGACAATCAAAAAAACAACTTAAACTATGCTAACACTCTATTCTACATTTATTTTAATCACTGCATAAAAGATAATACTTATTAACAAATGGTGATTAAACATGGATTAAAATTATATAATAAGTCAGAGAGGGGAAGGTAATGGAGCATAACAATCCACTCCGCTTTACTATTATAACTAACCGCTTCCAGTATGGATTGTCATGTGTTCACTAAGAGATCCTTTTTGTCTGAAACTCATCCCACATTGATCACATGTGTGTGGTTTCACTCCAGTGTGGATTGTCATGTGTTCACTAAGAGATCCTTTATATATGAAACTCTTCCCACATTGATCACATGTGTACGACTTCTCTCCACTATGACCTCTCATGTGAATATTAAGACTGTGTATGTATGGGAAACTCTTCCCGCACTGATCACATGAGTACGGCTTCTCTCCAGTGTGGATTCTCATATGATCCTTGAGGCTTCCTTTCATCGTAAAACTCTTCCCGCACTGATCACATGAATACGGCTTCTCTCCAGTGTGGATTCTCATGTGGTACTTAAGGTATGCTTTTATCGGAAAACTCTTCCCGCATTGATCACATGTGTGCAGATTCTTTCCAGTGTGGCTTCTCATGTGTAATGTCAGGCTTCCTTTTACTGTGTAACTCTTCCCACATTGATGGCAGGTGAAAGGCTTTTCGGCCCTTCTTTGCAATAAATTACTTTTAGTCTGTGAGCGACTCAAAGATTTCTTACTAGTTTTGACATGACGATGTTTCTCCTCTGCCTCACTCAGTTCTTCACTCTCCTCACTCTCTTCCATCAGGTCTAAAATGAAACGTAAGCAAGGATTATGCAGTGAATATTTATTTAAAGAGATTAGATAGAATGAAAATATGAGTACATTAACTTTTTTTTTGCTCTATTACAGGCCAAACTCTCTGTAGCCATTTAAAATTAGAGGCAGCCACTGCATTTTAATCATGATCCAAAGAAAGATTCTACGTACGTGAGCAATTTCTGATTTAAATTTGATGAAATTTCAAAGTCTGATGCAAAAACAGAATGGTCTTTATCTTTGTGAAATTATGCTACTTAAAAGATGGAAAAACAGCAGACAGGCTGAAAGAGAATGCAAATTCACTCTCTGACAGCAGGTGGCACTTGTGGAACAGCAGCCATACAGTGTTTCCTTGGTTACCACTGTAAACAAAGCAGTAGTAGAAATACTACTTTAGCATGCATTAGCCTACAGAGGCAAGATGAAAAGAAAATACCATCTAAACTTTTCTGAAGATAGTCAGCTCCCCCAAATATACATTCATACAATGTCCTGGAGAGATGCATGTTCACTCACAGACAGGTTTGTCTATAAATGAAATGAAGAGAAGCCCTTTTTGTCATGATCTTTATGTGTCTTTTTTTGGCCTGATTAAAAGTGAATTTAGAGCAAAGCTCTGCATTATTTTGGTGGTTGTAAATCTTTCCTGCCTGGGAGTTACGTACAACTTTACACATAGTTTGTTGGGAAAGGGGTTTCAAAGAGTATTTGTTAAATATAACAAATAATTGTGTGTCTGACTGATTCGTTTGTTAGAGTTAATTATTAGTAAAGTATAAAAATAAGAGAAACGTGAAGGGAAAGACATAAAAGTAAACCGTGATATAACATCAGAAATATAAATTCCTTAAGTAAGCTTACTTCATAAAAATATTTTCTACCTGCATTAAAAGCAGGACAGTCCAATAATCTGATCGAATGAACAAAAAGACAATCTAAAATATTTTGTTAATAAAATAAAAAATAAAAATTCTAATAAAATAATGGCGTTTTTTAAGAATGAAAAATAATCAGATTTTGGAGTTTGACAATGAACACATTGCACCCATGCTTTGGTCGGCCCGCATAAACGAGCAAAAATGCTTTACATGTCTTGAAATAATCATTTCTAAACATTAAACATTGACTGTCAGTCTTTATTCACCTGTTTCTCGTTCAAATTCATTAAAGTAAATAGTGTAAATTACATCGCTAAAGTCATAGAATAGCACATTGTAACGCAGTTACATCGTGCCCCATCTGCGCAAAGTAAAAAAGAGAGTTTAAAACTGGTTATTGTCTTCTGCTAGTTATCAAAGACTTAAAAAATGATCTGAACTGATAAATAACAGATTTGAGATTAAAATAATAGCAGATTTGTCTAATTTCAAATGAATAATAAAAACTGAGATGAAAAATTTACTTAAGCCAGAATTTTAATTTTACTATGGTAAAATAAATGTTCAGCGATATCTTCAAAAGATTTTTGAATTTTGGATCATTTCTAAACATTAAACATTGACTGTCAGTCTTTATTCACCTGTTTCTCGTTCAAATTCATTAAAGTAAATAGTGTAAATTACATCGCTAATGTCATAGAATAGCACATTGTAACGCTGTTACATCGTGCCCCATCTGCGCAAAGTAAAAAAGAGAGTTTAAAACTGGTTATTGTCTTCTGCTAGTTATCAAAGACTTAAAAAATGATCTGAACTGATAAATAACAGATTTGTATTATTTCAAATGAATAATAAAAACTGAGATGAAAAATTTACTTAAGCCAGAATTTTAATTTTACTATGGTAAAATAAATGTTCAGCGATATCTTCAAAAGATTTTTGAATTTTGGTGCACTTTTTTTCTATATAATGTTGATATGGTAACTAATAAATACTGTAAATTTGGTTATGCTAGCATGTGTGGAAATATTCAAACCACGTGTGTTACAACTAACCCCGCGCTCCCCTACTATTATTTCTCACGAGCTCAGAAGAAAAACATAAAAAATGCATCCAAACCTTTAAGCTTTGTAACTACTTTCACATTTATACAGTGACTTGAATACCATGTAAGAATAACTTTTAAACACTGAAACAAGCCAAAAAACACCGCTCAGTTCCTAAAACGTCAAAAGACGCACAAATAGCACAGAATCCTATGAAAACAAGACAAATGACCGCTATAAATGTCGCTTATAAAACCTTTTTGTCATGATTGTGTAAATATATTAAGCTATGCGAACAGCTCACCTCAAAATGGTATGTTACGTTCTGTGCCGAGGCTTCGGAGCGTGTATGGCGTTATTTTAACGCCCGCACGCGGATTTCCTTTGCTCTAGCACAAAACCGGACGCGTATGGCAAGCCGCATTAGCATTAAAAACTCCTTGCTGTACTAGTATGGCAATCCGGTTTAGCATTTAAAACTTTGGTTTGACTATCCATAAGATATATTTCAAATAGTTACAATTGTAATTCGGCTAGTCATAATTATAATTTGACTAGTCAGAATGATAATTAGAGATATCTGCAATTATGATTGCACTAGTAAGAAATCTGATTAGAGATATCTCTAAATACTTTATGACTAGTCAAAACTCCATTTAAGATCTCTGTAATTACGTCATAGATATCGTCAAGAGATGTGTTACATATACGCAAACGTAATTAGAGATATCTCTAATTCAGTTTCGATTAGTCACAATTATATTTTAAGATATCTGAATTGTACCTGCTCCTAGTCGAATGTGTAGTTGTGTGGCATGAGACTAAATTTACTCAGCTCCTCCCCCGCACCAGAGCCTCTCCTCTGTCTAATGTTTAGTGTTAACCGCTTGCAAAGGATTTCCTTTGCTCTCGCACAAAACTGGACGTGCACGCTCAGATACACGCTACTCTCACCCAGAGAGAGTGCGTGTACTTAAAGGGATACTCCACCCCAAAATGAAAATTTTGTCAATCACTTACCCCCGTGTCGTTCCAAACCCGTAAAAGCTTCGTTCGTTTTCGGAAGACAATTTAAGATATTTTGGGTGAAAACCGGGAGGCTTGTGACTGTCCCATTGACTGCCTAGTAAATTACACTGTCAAGCAGAGATGTTCACAAGTCTTTAATTTGGAGTCCGAGTCAAGTCGGAAGTCTTTAACCTGGAGTCCGAGTCAAGTCTGAAGTCTTTAACCTGGAGTCTGAGTCAAGTCTTGAGTCTTTGGTCACGAGTCCGAGTCGAGTCTCAAGTAATTTAATGGCTCGTTAAAAAAATCCATTCAGAATCCTCATGTATTGAAATCTTCCTATTTACGAAGCTGTTTTATAGGCTATAGACAAAATATGTGATCTATGATCTGCTTTGTAAAAAAAAAAGAAGAGGTGTTAAGATGTAAGGTTAAGTTACATCCAGCCTGTTACTTATATGTTTTAATCCATTACCATGTTCAAGACAGTTTTTCTGTAATCAAATTCTATAATAAGAGTCCGATCTACCATGACACATAAGGAAATATTTGACACAGATATTACAAAACCATACAAATAAAGTATTTCTTTATGATATAAATCAGGGGTATTCAATTGAAGTTCCAAGAGGCGTGGCCTCTATATTTTCTTCCAAGCAAAGGTCCGGACGACAAAAAAATAAAAATAATAATAATAAAAAAAAAAATCCCGCTCATGTCCATTGCTGTCATCATAGCCTTCACAGTCTTTCTGATTTGAGTGATCCATCTCTATCAAGCTAGCTAAATATGTTTAACATGTGAATTCTTGCTAAATAGGCAGTTATATTACGGGCTGTTGGCATGAATTGTACTTGTGATGGAGCGGTGGT
>NW_015506661.1:288530-294888 GCF_001515645.1 Sinocyclocheilus grahami | reverse complement strand
AAATCTTCCTATTTACGAAGCTGTTTTATAGGCTATAGACAAAATATGTGATCTATGATCTGCTTTGTAAAAAAAAAAGAAGAGGTGTTAAGATGTAAGGTTAAGTTACATCCAGCCTGTTACTTATATGTTTTAATCCATTACCATGTTCAAGACAGTTTTTCTGTAATCAAATTCTATAATAAGAGTCCGATCTACCATGACACATAAGGAAATATTTGACACAGATATTACAAAACCATACAAATAAAGTATTTCTTTATGATATAAATCAGGGGTATTCAATTGAAGTTCCAAGAGGCGTGGCCTCTATATTTTCTTCCAAGCAAAGGTCCGGACGACAAAAAAATAAAAATAATAATAATAAAAAAAAAAATCCCGCTCATGTCCATTGCTGTCATCATAGCCTTCACAGTCTTTCTGATTTGAGTGATCCATCTCTATCAAGCTAGCTAAATGTTTAACATGTGAATTTTTGCTAAATATGCAGTTATATTACGGGCTGTTGGCATGAATTGTACTCGTGATGGAGCGGTGGTGGAGCGCTCTTGGAGCGAGTGAAACCCACGACACTCTGACTTTTAAAAAATCCACTCCTCGCTCCAGTCAAACTCACACTGCACTCAAAGCAAAGTTATAAATGCTAAAACGGCTTGCCATACTAGTACAGCAAGAGGTACTTAATGCTAAAACGGCTTGCCATAGAGGCGTCTATTGAAGATATCTATGACGTCATTACAGATCTTTTAAATGGAGTTTTGACAAAAAAAAACGAAAGAAAAATTCAGTTACTCTATTATCAGCAAATTTCAGCATGTGCAATGTACAAAAAGTTTTATTTTGTATTTTTTATATAAAGTCCACCTACAGCAGCTCTGTGCACAAATTCAACAGCTGCACATCACAGTTCAAAATATGTTCAAAATGCGTTTCAAGCCTTCATTTAAGAAAGTATTATATTTAAACTTTATCAAGCTAACAACAAATTCATATTACACCCTAAATTTACATAAATCCTAATTAAACATACTAATCATTGATGTCAGGGCCGCTGCTGGTCAAATGGGTGCCCTAAGCAGGATTGTATTGTTGTGCCCCCTCCATCAAATATTATGGATGTAATAAAAAAAAAAACACCTACTATAGGGGTCAAAATAGAACTTTAATAAAATATAAAGTAAATAAATTGTATTATTTACAAACGATAAATCTAGACAGTTACCTATGGCTATGATTTTATTAATACAGTTGTCTGATTGATTTTATAGTCTCAAGCATTCAGAAATCATGCAAAAGAAAATTAAGCAGTTTTACTACGATAAAACCATGGTTAATTTTTGTAAGGGTTGTGATGTCCACATGTTTTTTGTTTAAGAAATTATAGAGGCTGTGTCATAGCTGTGTATAGCAAAAAGGTGGCCAAAAATGAAAGATTAAGTGAATATTTGAATTAAATGTTTGGTCAATAGCCGACAAGAGTTTGATTGTCCTGTAATTGTAGCAGCAGCAATTACATGGCCTTTGGCTCCCTTTGCAGGCATTTGTAATAACATGTAATGCACATAAAATCTGAAATCTACATTTTGGCTTACAAATAATAACAGCACATTATTTAATTTTTTCCTAAATTATTTAAATGACAGAACTCAATGTTTAGAACAAATCGTATCTAATATTGCAGTTTATTATAATCATATAATCAATTAAATTAACTGAATTTTCTGTTTATTTATATAATAATAGTGTTTCTTTATTGTACATTATGCTCAGTTAGGTGCTTGAAATTTGAATGTTGTGAATCGGATGTCTTTTATTGGACATATAGAGAACACTTTGTCTTTAGTAAATGTTCTGAGTTCATGATTCCTGCTTGTTTTCCTCATCCTACATACAGGGGCCCGTTCTTCGTACGTCGCTAACTCAGTTAGCTGGATTTGATTGTTGACGATTTGGTATGATCTTGGATTGTTTGGTTCTTCGAAGCAAATCCCAGAGTTGCTGTCATAGCAACAGGTCCATAAGCTTAAACTTGTTCGGGAGCAGGTTTATTTCATGTAAACAGGATTAGATTGCATCTTTTTAAGCAGAATTGATACTTAAAATCTGTCCTCTACCACCGCTACTTTATTACAAGAGTACCCTACTAATCTTTAAAATGTATTTAAAGATAATATAATGTTGTGTAGTCTTTAATACTACAGACACAGCCAGTTAATGCTGTCACGTAACAAATCTGTTCAGATATCAAATTAAATGAGTTGCTAATTACTACATTGAAATAAAAATGTAAAGCCTGTACAAATATTAGAAATCGTGACTATAAATAATTGGGAATCATGTAATAAAATAAAATAAAAACAGTGCACATTTCATTTATCTATTATAACATCTGTGTAGTTTTGTTCGTTTGGCTGTTTCCTTATAAAAGTCCAGAAATGTGTCACGTTTTTCGTCAGGTGTCTTTTTTAATTATGATGTCATTATGTTGCGGTCTTGCCGCCAGCCAATCGCTGCATTGCTGATCGTGGTTTCGAGTATTGATACAAAGCCCCTTTTAAACCAACCCATGAATGCGGAATTATCTCAGATAACTCAATCCAGCTATACTAATCATCAACAACAGGTGCGTTCGAAGAACCGAATTAGCCAGATCCTGATTAGCACGATTGTGTCATCTTGGATCCCAGCAAGCAATTTTGTGTTTAAAAGACGTCTATTAGCCGTCTAAACACAGCCCAGACGTCTAGGCTAAAACAAGGCTAAATTTGGGCTGTCAGTGAAAATTTAATAGACGTCTAAATCATAGCTCAAGAATAGACTAGTCATCAATTAGACCGCTATTAATTGACTACATACGTCTAATAGACGGTCAATATGGGTTTAGGCTACAACAAGGCTGAATTTGGGCTGTCAGTGAAAATCTAATAGAAATCTAATCATAGCCCTAGAATAGACTAGTCATCAAATAGACAGCTATTAAACGACTACATATATACATCTAATAGACAACAAAATGGCAATCCATCCAAACAAATTCAATATGCAGCTTTTATTAAGAAAAATAAAAATTTTAACAACTTGAACAACTTAAGACAATACAAAATGATAAAAATACAAAATAACAAAATAAAAATACAATACACTTAAATATAAATATTATGACAAAAAATCTGGAATTTTTAACAACTTAAGATAATAAAAAAATAAAAATAAATTTAAGATATTTAAAGTCACGTTTTTTTATGTTGTTTATTTGTCTATATGGTGTTTTTAATATGCCTTTAGACAAACCATGTGCCAATCTATTAATCAACACCATTGCTGAGTATTTTCTCCTTAAAACCCATTTACCTGAATGCATTACTTCAGAGTTATGTGGCCTCTAGAACTGTAGTTTCCCAAAGGCTGACCCAGAAATACGGTTTGAAACAGCCCTCGGTTTGTTACGTCACAAACCAATAACCAATCACGTCAAGGGATCGATTCCTATCACTAGCATGCAAAATATACCAATACCAACACAAAACCAAAAATAAATGAAAGCAAAAAAAAACATGAAGCTGTGGTTTAATGTGAATTTAGAACTGCTAACTTGCATTATGACCCGTGGCAACAGTGTAAAAGTAGCCCGGAGTCAGACGCACCTCTCCCGCATTGGCGTCTGCACTTCACATGCATTGCTCGCGGGCGCAAATTAAGAATCACAAACGGCTGTATTCAAGTCTTCAAGGCATTTTAGGACACAACATCATCAAGTAAGTAACTTTAACGAATGTTACAGTATTCACTGTAGTTGTCCGCTAGTAAAAAGATAGTTTTATCAGTCATTATCCATGTATGCCATTGTTTTGCGTTTACTACAGTTCAGTGGATCAGGAGGCGCTAGCTGGTGTGACTGAGTGGAGGCGGGACTAATTTGCATATTCATAGATCAGCGTATAGTAAATGAGGCATGGGTGTAGAGTTGCATTCAAGCTATTTTAAGGAATGAGAAAATTATTTTCACAAGAAAAAACATTTAAATATATAATTTTGATGATCAAAGATAAGTTTTAAGGGATAAAATATTTGAGTACAGGGGGACTTGTAGTCAAATAAAAAAAAATCTAATACAAATCAAGAGCATGTTATCACACTTAACATTAAAACATTTCGGATAAATGACAACAAAAAAAAAAGATAAAAAACAAATAAAACAACCAACAGTGAACTTAAAGTAAATTATTAATTATTGGTTTTATTTCTTGTTTAAAATGCTTCCCAACTGCATTTTAATTATGATGTTATTATGTTGGGGTCTTGCCGCCAGCCAATCGCTGCATTGCTGATCGTGGTTTCGAGTATTGATACAAAGCCCCTTTTAAACCAACCCATGAATGCGGAATTATCTCAGATAACTCAATCCAGCTATACTAATCATCAACAACAGGTGCGTTCGAAGAACCGAATTAGCCAGATCCTGATTAGCACGATTGTGTCATCTTGGATCCCAGCAAGCAATTTTGTGTTTAAAAGACGTCTATTAGCCGTCTAAACACAGCCCAGACGTCTAGGCTAAAACAAGGCTAAATTTGGGCTGTCAGTGAAAATTTAATAGACGTCTAAATCATAGCTCAAGAATAGACTAGTCATCAATTAGACCGCTATTAATTGACTACATACGTCTAATAGACGGTCAATATGGGTTTAGGCTACAACAAGGCTGAATTTGGGCTGTCAGTGAAAATCTAATAGAAATCTAATCATAGCCCTAGAATAGACTAGTCATCAAATAGACAGCTATTAAACGACTACATATATACATCTAATAGACAACAAAATGGCAATCCATCCAAACAAATTCAATATGCAGCTTTTATTAAGAAAAATAAAAATTTTAACAACTTGAACAACTTAAGACAATACAAAATGATAAAAATACAAAATAAAATTTTATAAATACAATACACTTAAATATAAATATTATGACAAAAAATCTGGAATTTTTAACAACTTAAGATAATAAAAATATTTTAAATAATTTAAGATATTTAAAGTCACGTTTTTTTATGTTGTTTATTTGTCTATATGGTGTTTTTAATATGCCTTTAGACAAACCATGTGCCAATCTATTAATCAACACCATTGCTGAGTATTTTCTCCTTAAAACCCATTTACCTGAATGCATTACTTCAGAGTTATGTGGCCTCTAGAACTGTAGTTTCCCAAAGGCTGACCCAGAAATACGGTTTGAAACAGCCCTCGGTTTGTTACGTCACAAACCAATAACCAATCACGTCAAGGGATCGATTCCTATCACTAGCATGCAAAATATACCAATCAAAAGTAAATCAGAGCAAAAAACCCATGAAGCTGTGGTTTAATGTGAATTTAGAACCGCTAACTTGCATTATAACCCGTGGCAACAGTGTAAAAGTAGCCCGGAGTCAGACGCACCTCTCCCGCATTGGCGTCTGCACTTCACATGCATTGCTCGCGGGCGCAAATTAAGAATCACAAACGGCTGTATTCAAGTCTTCAAGGCATTTTAGGACACAACATCATCAAGTAAGTAACTTTAACGAATGTTACAGTATTCACTGTAGTTGTCCGCTAGTAAAAAGATAGTTTTATCAGTCATTATCCATGTATGCCATTGTTTTGCGTTTACTACAGTTCAGTGGATCAGGAGGTGCTGGTGTGACTGAGTGGAGGCGGGACTAATTTGCATATTCATAGATCAGCGTATAGTAAATGAGGCATGGGTGTAGAGTTGCATTCAAGCTATTTTAAGGAATGAGAAAATTATTTTCACAAGAAAAAACATTTAAATATATAATTTTGATGATCAAAGATAAGTTTTAAGGGATAAAATATTTGAGTACAGGGGGACTTGTAGTCAAATAAAAAAAAATCTAATACAAATCAAGAGCATGTTATCACACTTAACATTAAAACATTTCGGATAAATGACAACATAAAAAAAAGATAAAAAAACAAATAAAACAACCAACAGTGAACTTAAAGTAAATTATTAATTATTGGTTTTATTTCTTGTTTAAAATGCTTCCCAACTGCATTCCTCAAGTCCAACTCTGTTGCTGACAGGAAGTTGGTCATCACAGCATCTGCCAAATAAGAAAAAAAAGCACAAGAAAAGTTTGACATATTTTTTTACTTTAATTACACTTATTGTGACGGAGTCATTCTCTTTTGCTTGGATGCCTACTAAAAACTAAAATGAGATATATATAGTGTATCACCATTCAGTGTGTTAAAAAAGAGAGAAGCTCTCTGGTAAATGTTGTGTGTTTTATACACATACCTCTAATGACCGAGAACAGTGCAGTCTTTTCAAATGCCTCTTTCTGAAGCGGAC
>NW_015506661.1:280785-288333 GCF_001515645.1 Sinocyclocheilus grahami | reverse complement strand
AAATTTTGCAATTAATCCTCTGAACACATGCGTGCTGAACCGTGGGCTAGTCACAGGTCATTATCAACTATGATCTGCTCCCTTCACTAAAATGTCACGGTTCCTAAACATGATAACAAATAATATAGATAAATAATGAACACATGTCAAAATGAAAACACAGATACTTACAAGACCAAGTAGGAATGTCCTTTATCATTTGTTTGCCCGCTGCTCTCCGACAAATAAACTTAGTGCTCTCTCGTGTAAAAAGAATTCAAAACACAACACTGATCTCTAACTCATGTCTCGCGTTGCCAGTAGTCATGTCTCAGTAGGGCTACAATTGCCATCTAGCGGTTGGGAATTGTAATTGCATTTTTATTTATAAAATGAAAGACAGCCGAATATCAATAATATCATATAATGTGTATGAATGTAACATTTAACAGCTTGTGGGATGTATGAAATCATATTATCAAACGCAAGTAAACTTTTGAAACATTTAAATTAGCTATGTTTCAAAAGTTTACTTGCGTTTGATAAGAAGCTGCGTGGGCGAAAATTACATGTAAACAATTTTAAGGCTATTTTGGCTATGCTCATCGCTGGTCTGTTTACTGGTATAGGGCTATAGCCAAACCGTTAAAATTAGACCACAGATTGCCTCGATTTCACCAGGTGGGCTAAAAGCAGACTACACGTAACCCATCCAATTTAAAACTAAATCGTGGCTACATATAGACCATGTCATGAAATGACACTTATATCTTTGTAGATATTATTGACACTGCGAACATGGTGGGATATCAACCATCTCATGCGCTGCCTGGCCAAAAACTACAGTGAATCAGGTTTGACTGTAAGTGGGCTACAGATAGCCGCTCGGACTACGAGTTAAATCGTGGCTACGCACAGGTTACGTATTGAACATGCCAAAGAAATGAAACCAAACACCTTGTAAACGCTGTTACTTTGCTTACATGATGGAATATCATACATCTCAAGTTATTTTGCCAAAAAACGACATGAAACCAAATTCAAGGTTATTTGGGCTAGATGTGGATTACACATAGCCGGACTATATCGGGTCTATACTTAACAGAGACTAACCGAGAGGCTATTGCTTGCTGGGAACTCTCTTTGCAGAACATCCAATCCCTGTTCCCTGCATCCCTCCTGCATAATCTGTTTGTCTTTTTCTCCTTGTAGCTGGAAATCAGCTCACAGACAATTTGCGGGCTATATATATATTTTTTAATAATTCCAGTCTCGTTCGAGAACTCTGGTCTGACGCACGTGGGTTCTCGTGTTATTTCCTTATCACTTCTCGCGTGGGTTTTGTTGTGAAATATAGTTTGCGGACCAGAGCTGTCAGTGATTCTTCCTATTGTGAAGTCATGCAATGTGAAACCCCCTGTCGCCGATCCATCGTGCAGTGTGAACACAGCAGCAACTGAATGCTACCCCAGATAATCATGCAGTGTGAAAAACAATGGCGATCCGACGAGTTTGAAAACCGTGCAGTGTGAACTCGGCATAACGATATGGACTGAATGCAGCATAATTAAGATATTGTTGCGGTTATTAATTAATGTGCCCAAAAACAAGAAAAATCTATTTAAAAAAGCATATTAATATTGGACATTATAAAAGATAGTTATATTAAATATATTGTACTGTGGAGTTTTGGAGAAAAATAAAGTCAGTTAAAATACATTATAGCACTGATTATTTCCTGCTTTTACTACATGCATTATTATTAACCCTTTCATTTTCACCCCTAAAACGAGCTAATGAAAAAAATTATTTAACTTAAAATTCTTATTAGTAGACATCTAACATATAGCCTCCAGTATTCTTTTTTTTTTTTTATCTACCAGTGGCATTCCGTCCATTATGTTCTCCGCATAGCCAGGCCATCTGAGAGAATGAGTTCACGGGCTAATTAATATAAACATGATTATGAGTTGATCCCTTGAGTGATTGGTCTAATTTCCGTTGCATCTTGCCAGTAATGCCTGATAAAGCAGCGTCATATAATGCTTTTTTAAAGATCATTATTTTGTGTATTTGGTGTAACAGGATATGTTGACATGCTTTAATGTTAAAAAAACACATTAATTTTCAAATACTGTACATTATTGTAGGTCCTCTATGCCCCGCCTCTCTCAAACGCTTCGTTTTCTACAAAGTCCCTCCTTCCGACAAGCGCAGTCTGCTCTGATTGGCCAGCTGACCCAGTGCATTGTGATTGGCCGAACACCGCAAGCACTCGTCGGAAATGTAACACCCCTTACCATAATCACGAGCTTCATCTTTCAAAATAAATGTAAAGACAGAGCCCGAAAGAGGAACAGAGTGTGACACTGTGACAGACACAGTGATGAAGCTGGTATGTGTTTGCAGTACACAAGCCACGGTTAAGACCCTGACATGCTGCATCAACACTAACTGCGGTTACTGAAACCATGCCTTCTTTCTTTGCGTGCACATTTGGGCGGCATTATGCAAATATTTCCACATAGTGAGGTAGATATGTGGGGGCGTGTTAGAACGAGCCATTTTAGGGGGGCGTGGCAGAGTCTTAACTTTGATAAAGAATATCTCTTTGGTTTTGAGACTTTAGTCTTTGCAACTTCAGGGATCTTATCTATGCACTAGTGTTAAAAACACTAAATTAAAAGTTAAAATCACTGAATTAAAAATGAAAATAAATAATAGAAATCAGACTACATTTTAACTGAAAAGAGGAATATACATTTACTCATTTGAGTAATTAGGGCTGTATTAGCCAGCTTACATTTAATTTACAGTTACTGCCAGAGGTGTGAACAAGTCGTTGTTTTGCAAGTCACAAGTAAGTCTCGAGTCTTTGCATTCAATTTTTGAGTCAAGTCCCGAGTCAAGACAGGCAAGTCCAAGTCAAGTTGCAAGTCCTCAACTTTAGCTTCAAGTCTTAAAGTCATTTGTGCTCTTTGCCCAATTTAGTGTCTGAGAATTAATTACCATATCAAATTTATAGTAATTTATATCAGGAAGAATATGTTTGACATAGTTCAATATCATGCGAGTTGGGTGCTTTTAGTAAAACTACTCGAGTTCCATTTAGGAATTGTGCCAAAATAGCACAAGCAGTGAAAAAAACTTTTATTAGTAACAGAGTAGCTAAGACAACAGAATTTCATAGAACTACAGCTGCAACATACTTTGCATGTGTGCATAAGAATATGTTTCTAGGTGTTATATCTAAGCCAATGAGCCATTTTTTGGAACCTCAATGAAACTGATTTAAAAACATGTGAGCGGAAACACAGAAAGAACTGCTTTGAAAGAACTAGAAGAAATAACTGCTAACATACTGTACAAGTGAGAGGAAACATGCAATATGGATGCAGACAAACTCATGATGTCACACTTCCCTTAAGGCGAGGAGTGAGGAACGGGGAGACCAGGCATACACGAAACAATAGTATTTTAATCCAACCTTCAAGGGAATACATGGGGTACAAAATACAAAATGGATATATTTGCATGACTTTCTAACATTTACAGATGAAGAATATAACTGTGACATGTCCATTATGCACTGTGGAAAACATGTCTCAAATGCATTAAACAGCACAAATATATTCGCTGTTTGGCATGGTGGATCGATTGATCAATGAAGGGCTGCTTAAGAATAAGCGTGAACATCAAATTATTGAACGTGGATCAAATTAGTGAGATTGTGTGAACCTAAATGGTCATTTATGAAACCGCTTTAGTCCCGATTGATTTGATAGGTTGTTTCAAGTCAGGTTTTGGACTTTAATCCCCGCTTTTCTTAGCGTCTTTTATGAAACAACCCCCAGATGATGTTTTGTTGATCTGTCACTGCTTGCTGCTGGTTAGAGCAGATTTATATAGAAGAGATCGACTTTATTGCTTGGTTTATTGGGTCATGTTTGATGAGGACATGGTCACGATTAAATGTGCTGGATCCAAAGAATAATTCAGATACGAGTTCATGATTTCAGACATTTGTTTTTTGTATGACTGAGTAAAGAAGATGACAGAGTAAAACTCTTCCCACATTGACTGCAGTGATACGGTTTCTCTCCAGTGTGGATCCTCTCATGTTTTTTCAGATATTCTGACCATTTGAATCTCTTGTCACAGTGTGAACACTTGAAAGGTTTTTCTCCAGTGTGGATCCTCTCATGTTTTTTCAGATAATCTGACCATCTGAATCTCTTGTCACAGTGAGAACACTTGTAAGGTTTTTCTCCAGTGTGAGTGCTCTGGTGCAGTTTCAGTTCAGCATCTCTAACAAAAGTCTTCCCACACTCAAAACACATATGTTCCTTCACACTGTTGTGTCTTTTCTGATGTAATTTTAAAGTACCCGACTGACTAAAACTCCTTCCACACAAAGAACACAAGTAAGGCTTCTCCTTTGTATGAACTTTTAGGTGGTCCTTCAGCGCATCTGACCTAAAAAAAGTTTTACCGCACTGATCACAGGTAAATGGTCTTTCTCCAGAATGACGACGCAGGTGTATTTTAAGAGTGCATGACTTTCTGAAACTCTTTCCACACTGATCACATGCGAACGGCTTCACTCCAGTGTGGATTGTCATGTGTTCCCTAAGGGCTGCTTTTTGTCTGAAACTCGTCCCACATTGATCACATGTGTGTGGTTTCACTCCAGTGTGGATTGTCATGTGTTCATTAAGAGATCTTTTACTTGTGAAACTATTCCCACATTGATCACATGTGTACGGCTTCTCTCCACTATGAGCTCTCTTATGACTTTTAAGACTGTGTCTGTATGCAAAACTCTTCCCACACTGATCGCATGCGTACAGCTTCTCTCCAGTGTGAACTCTCATGTGATCCTTAAGGGTTCCTTTCATCGTAAAACTCTTCCCGCACTGATCACATGAATACGGCTTCTCTCCAGTGTGGATTCTCATGTGATCCTTAAGGTATGATTTTATCGGAAAACTCTTTCCGCATTGATCACATGTGTGCAGATTCTTTCCAGTGTGGATTCTCATGTGTATTGCCAGGGTTCCTTTTACTGTGTAACTCTTCCCACACTGATGGCAGGTGAAAGGCTTTTTGGCTCTTCCTTTCAATAAATTACTTTTAGTCTGTGAGCAACTCAAAGATTTCTCACTAGTTTTGACATGACGATGTTTCTCCTCTGCCTCACTCAGTTCTTCACTCTCCTCACTGTCTTCCATTAGGTCTAAAATGAAAGTAAGAAAGGGTTAGTAGCGAATTAGCTCAAAGGGCAAATATTAATAATCATAACTTGTGGTAATTATAATATTTGGATCAGAATTAGAACCAGAGAATTTAAATGTATTGTACACAAAGTTTTATGTACTAAATCATGAACACAGAACTAGTCTACACAAACACACACACACACACGGGAAGTGAAGGTGGATGAACCGAACCATACAGAAGCAGGGGAAATTAAATCAAGTTAACGGTTTAAACGATACATCAGTTTCTAATTCACCTTGTTAATCAATGTAAACATACTGTAAACATTGTGTCAACTTATTTCGCAAGTATGGAGAACAGCGATAGATGGACGGACGCTGAAGTGCAGGCACTTGTAGCAAATGTAGCACTGCCAGTTGTCGTTGGAGATTCTTAGTCGTCCTTTCCGTTCTTTCAATCGCTTTACATATACGGTGACTTTCCATGTCCATTATTGTGAAACCCGCGAGACACAACAAAAACGCCGCTCCGATCACAGCGTCCTCCATCCTCCTGTTGTTAACGTTGTTTTTCTTTGTTTTCGTTGTTGAACGTTGCGCACAAATGACGTCGCTGTTGACCGGTTACTAGTACACACTGTCGGTGCGAATGCAACCCTTTAAATGGTACTGGGAAATATTTCGCGCAAAATTGTCCCAGTACTTTAGTACTGTACATTTAGTTCTGGAACTAAAGCGGTGCGAAAGGCCCTATGGATGTAAGTTGGGGCCTGCTGGCCTGCAATCCATAGACAAAGGTGAAGAGACTGCCGTGAGTGGAGAACTTGTGTGGATGCTCTATAAAGTCTGGGAAAAGTCACACCTCTCACGGTTGGCTTGATCAATGAGAAAGTTGTAATATTAAAAGAAAGCTGGAAAATTCTTCTGTTGGGAGGTTTCATGGCCCTTTGTCTGCAAGCATGGTTAGAATGGTTCTGGTAGTCTGTGTCTATTTATACTCTGATTAATATAACAAACACATGCTGCATTCTATGAGGAGGTGATGTACACCAAAGTGTGAGTCATTAAATGAGCATTTATTCAATAGGAGACACAATAATGTAAGGTAACGCTGAGTAGTACTATCATAAAACAGTATACAATACAACAGACAATGGAGAGAAGTCCTTTATGTCACAGCCTTTATGTGTATGTCCTATGGACTTATTAAAAGTGAGTTCAGAGCAAAAGCTCTGCATTCCTGGTTGTAAATCGTTCCTGCCTGGGAGTTAGCTGTAGGTGGGGGTCACTACTTACAACCTTACACACAGTTTGTTGGGAAAGGGGTTTGAAAGATTATTTGTTAAAGTCTGTGTAAAGTCAATTCTGAGAATTGTTTTTAACCACATTATAAATGTTAGAAATGCATTGCTGAAACATATTACAAAGACTGTGAACTATGTAGTACTTAATTGTGCAGTTGGACTGTTAAACAGTTTTTCACCATTTTCATGTTTTTTTTGGGCAGGGCCAAAATCATGACTTGATGACGAAGTGGAGTCACTGAGCATGGCCCCTCCTCTATAACACTATAAGAGGTGTGTTCAACTTGAAGCAGCGCTGCGCGGCCATAGACCAATCGGTGTGTGACATCAAATACAGTGAGTGTTGTAAAGAGCAGACGGCGCCGCTTTCTAATTGCTCTTACAGTACTTTGATGTCATACACTGATCGTACTGCGCAGTGCTGCTTCAAGTCGAACACATAACTAGTGCGCATTAACATCTTATTTTTTTCAAGATTTGAATACCTTATTTTATTTGTTTGGCGGTTTTTTACCATTCAAATTTGGCTTTTCAAAAGTGGTTAACACATTTTTCTTTGGTGTGAAACTCAGAACACATTAATATTACTTTACACGGACTCTAAATATAACAAATAATTGTGTGTCTGACTGGTTTGTTTGTTTCAATTAATTATTAAATATAAAAATATAAGCATAAAAATAAGAGAAATGTGAAGGGAAAGACATAAAAATGTAAACCGTGCTGTAATATTAGAAAGACTACAATTGCTATAAAGTGATTAGAAACTACGTACAAATTTTTCCAACAGAATTTTATTTTAACCATTTTATTATATTTTTTCTCATCTATTTAAGCATTTTTCTTAATCTGACATCCATCCATTTCCAGATTTCTTGTCCTATGTAGGGTCATAGTGAGAGTTCACAGATTAGTGTTCACAGGTAGGGTTTACAACTACAAAAAAAAATAGATACCATTACCATACGTTCACACCGCCGGTTCACACATGGCAACAACGCTGTACAGTCGTGGCCAAAAGTTTTGGCAGTGACATAAATTTTGTG
>NW_015506661.1:274377-280775 GCF_001515645.1 Sinocyclocheilus grahami | reverse complement strand
GCCTGCTGGCCTGCAATCCATAGACAAAGGTGAAGAGACTGCCGTTAGTGGAGAACTTGTGTGGATGCTCTATAAAGTCTGGGAAAAGTCACACCTCTCACGGTTGGCTTGATCAATGAGAAAGTTGTAATTTTAAAAGAAAGCTGGAAAATTCTTCTGTTGGGAGGTTTCATGGCCCTTTGTCTGCAAGCATGGTTAGAATGGTTCTGGTAGTCTGTGTCTATTTATACTCTGATTAATATAACAAACACATGCTGCATTCTATGAGGAGGTGATGTACACCAAAGTGTGAGTCATTAAATGAGCATTTATTCAATAGGAGACACAATAATGTAAGGTAACGCTGAGTAGTACTATCATAAAACAGTATACAATACAACAGACAATGGAGAGAAGTCCTTTATGTCACAGCCTTTATGTGTATGTCCTATGGACTTATTAAAAGTGAGTTCAGAGCAAAAGCTCTGCATTCCTGGTTGTAAATCGTTCCTGCCTGGGAGTTAGCTGTAGGTGGGGGTCACTACTTACAACCTTACACAGTTTGTTGGGAAAGGGGTTTGAAAGATTATTTGTTAAAGTCTGTGTAAAGTCAATTCTGAGAATTGTTTTTAACCACATTATAAATGTTATAAATGCATTGCTGAAACATATTACAAAGACTGTGAACTATGTAGTACTTAATTGTGCAGTTGGACTGTTAAACAGTTTTTCACCATTTTCATGTTTTTTTTGGGCAGGGCCGAAATCATGACTTGATGACAGTGGAGTCACTGAGCATGGCCCCTCCTCTAACACTATAAGAGGTGTGTTCAACTTGAAGCAGCGCTGCGCGGCCATAGACCAATCGGTGTGTGACATCAAATACAGTGAGTGTTGTAAAGAGCAGACGGCTCCGCTTTCTAATTGCTCTTACAGTACTTTGATGTCATACACTGATCGTACTGCGCAGTGCTGCTTCAAGTCGAACACATCTAATAACTAGTGCGCATTAACATCAGTGGTTAGCCTCGCTCAATCGCGAGTTACTGGCATTACCTTTAGTTAGTACAGCCTACAGTTTGCTAGCTAACTATGCCATCGTCATGAAAATGAATAATACCTGGTTGCGATAATTCACAAAACATCTCGCTCTCATTATTTAAATTAAGTTGACAGTTGAAAGAGATGGCAGCTTTTCCGCGAGTGGGTGTGGTTTCAGCCCCACCAGTGGACACGCCCCTAGCATTTGAGAGCAGAGAATACTGCTTATTTTTTTCAAGATTTGAATACCTTATTTTATTTGTTTGGCGGTTTTTTACCATTCAAATTTGGCTTTTCAAAAGTGGTTAACACATTTTTCTTTGGTGTGAAACTCAGAACACATTAATATTACTTTACACGGACTCTAAATATAACAAATAATTGTGTGTCTGACTGGTTTGTTTGTTTCAATTAATTATTAAATATAAAAATATAAGCATAAAAATAAGAGAAATGTGAAGGGAAAGACATAAAAGTAAACCGTGCTGTAATATTAGAAAGACTACAATTGCTTTGATGCATGTTTAAAAAGGTTGTCTTAAAATAAAATTGGTAATTATTATATTTTTTCTCATCTATTTAACTGAGAATTCTTCAAGGTGGCAAAGAGAATTTACAAAGGGACCAAATTGTTATTCTTTATTAAGTTTCTCATATTTGTTGTTTCCAAAATATTTTAGTTTGGCTTGACACAACTTGCATATAGTGTGGCTCTTGTCCAGGGTCTTTCCCCCTTCAACTTCATAGAAGCCAAAGTGCTTCCATAAGATAGCTTTTAACGCTGATGCTGCCGGTCTGATTTCACTGCTTTTTCTGCTGCCTTCTCAAACTTTTGCTGCAGCAGAATTGTTTATTCCTGCCTTGTAAATGCAATTACATTTATTACATTTTTAATAACGACATCTCTTAATCAGAAGAAAAGTGAATTGCACCGACTCTCGCGAGAAGTGAATTCAACTGCAGCTTTCGTGTGATTGGCTGTTTGCTGCACATGTCACACTTTCAGATGCATGCGCTCCAGAGTTAATCACAAACTCTGGTTCAAACTCAGAGTTGTCAGAGAATGTTTATATAGCTTTTTGAGCCCGCTGATTCTGATCTAAACCAGGTTGGCTTTATCGGGTTTTGTCAACTCAAAACTTACTCCGCAACTCTGAGTTTGTTCATCTTGCTTCGTACTACAGGCCACAGGAGTCAAAGTTGTTTAATCTGTTATCAGAGTTTACTAAAGGCAGAGTTCTCAAAATCCCCTTAAAGTATAGTCTTTTTCTCATTCAATCTCAAAATGCACCGCGATAACGAATGTAAAACAGAGGAACAGCCGATGGTTAGAGAATACACATAATGTACAGTGAGGGACGCGCCGCATAAATTCCCGCGTCTGACCAAAAGATGGCATCCGAGTCCATCCAAGCTTTTTTTTAAAACACCTTACAGAAAGGTTCATTAGTTAATATTAGTTAACTACTTAACTAGGAAATACTTCTACAGCATTTATTAATCTTAGTTAATGTTAATTTCAACATTTACTAATGCATTAAAATCATCTTTAACATTATGCACTGTGAATTGAACTAACAGAATGACTGTATTTTCATTAACTAACATTAACAAAGATGAATAAATACTGTAATAAACGTAGGCCTACTTTTATTGTTTTTTTTTACATGAACTAACATTAACTAATGGATTATTATTGTAAAGTGTTACCAATTCACTTGTTGAACACCAACAGAAAGCCAGTCATAGACTCATAACTGACAGTTTTACAAACAAACATTCGGATTATAGTTTTCACATCACATTCTACACAATAAATTAAAGAAAAAAGAAGACAAGTGGGGGAGTAGGAGGTTACTACTTTAATCTTACCAGTAGAGAAAACATGTTGATTTAAAGCTTGATGTTTTGTAGAACATCAGTTATATGATATGAGAATAGTAAGGCATGTAGATAGGGAGTAGGCCTATGTGTTATTTAAGAAAAGTATAATTATATTTTCAGACTGACAATTATTATTATTATTTTTTTCAAACCTGGTGAGGTAAAACGCCCCCAGGGAGCATTGCTTCCCACTATCATTATTATTATTGTAGTTGACGCACAGAACAAAACTCGTTGGTTCTTGCAAAAGCTGAAACATGCTGCATAACACGAGAATGACCCTCACTGGTTCACACACATCATTTAACATAACTAATATGTGCACTGATGAATGTTTAGTTGTGAATAAAAGAGTAAATTAAATCTGTGAATTATATAAAATGATCGAGTCCCTTCAGAAAATTGTGCCTAAATCACTCAATTCGTGTGGATTAATTTTGCAATCACTTCATGAACTTTTGAGTGTCAAATTGGTAGTTGTGTGGACTGTCAATGAAGGGACAGAAATTGTACAGATTTCATTCAAATATCTTAATTTGTGTTCACTATTCAGAAGATGAACGAAAGTATTTCGAGTTTGGAATGAGATGAGGGTGAATAACTGATGCCATAAATCAAATTTATGCAAAAGCCTCTTTAAGTGCTGTCTGAAATTTTCTTCTAAAATAAGCATTTTTATCAGGCTCCTATGTTTATATTCAGTTATTTCACTTTAATGGCAATAAAAAGGATCTATTCATTGCAATTGTATATTTAAAAAAAAAGCACTGTAAAATCATGCCGCCATGTCAGAAATATCAGATCCAGCCCCTGATGCCAGATCCTGTCAGAAAATATTAATTTTGTCTGGTGTAGTGAATTTTGCTTTCGTCAACCTAGGGAGGCGAAATAGTGTAGTGATGGATTCTCGCGTCACCAATGACGTTATGATATTTGGATCAGGTGTCACTTAAGGTGGGGTTATGAGTACATCACATAAGAAAGATTGGTGGGATCTCTAACTTGTAGAACTGCTTTCTGAATCATCAACACAAGGAAGACACAAGTGTAATAAAATAGATTTTATTAACAAAAGATAGACAAGAGTAATCAACAACTTCTAAATGAATACCATATATGAAACAGGAATAAAGAGCATAAGATGCATAAAATGCAAGTGATTATGTTGAGTGTTGCTTTGTCAGAACTACGTAATCTGGAAAGATAAACTGTTGCTACTCTGAAACAAATAAGGTGAAGGACCTTATTATGCATCAAACAAATATGTGAAAGATTATTTGTTATCAACTGCAATCAACCATATAACATCTAATGTCAATTAGAAAAATCATATACTGATAATACACAACAATGCCAAGGTCTCTGGAAGAGGTTTGGATAAGTGATAGTTACGTTCTCTGTGGTCGAATGAGCAGTCCGGTGGCAGTGACTTCATCCACTGGTTGTGCTGGTAACAATGCAGTGGGGAAAGGAGCAGAAATCTGTTTCGACAGCCTTGAACACGAAGCACTGGAGGATGCTGATCTCCTGGAGCACCAAAGGGTCCTAAAATCTGGAACACGCAGATGTGGCCCTGGAGTAGGTGCAGAAGGTCCTTAGCCTGGAACACGCAAGCAAAGGTACCTTGGAGTGAAGGTTTGCTCGCCGGAGCTTAACCTTGTTGCAGATGTCTGTTCTGCCTCTCTGGGCTAGAGGCTCAGAATTTGGTCGATCCGCTTCGTCTCTCTAGAATGTAGACTCAGGACGTGCTGCATCTGTTGTTGTCTCGCTGGACGAAGACTCTGAATGAAGTCTGAACATAGATTATCTCTTTCCTCGCAGGCTGGAGGCTCAGAACGTGGTCGTATCTGTTGCTGCCTTGAAGCTGGAGACTCAGGACTTGGTATCTGTTATTGCCTCTTCCCTCACGGCCCGAGGCTCAGATCGTTGGTGATCTGTTGCAGTCCTTTCCTTGATCGGACTCAGACTCAGAATGGAGGTTGATCAGCTATTGTCTCACTGGACGCACCGGAGACTCAGAACAGTGTATCTGTTAATGTCTTACCCTTGCAGGCCAGAGACTCAGAACTTCTGTGTTTCTGTTAGAGTCTCTCCCTTTCGGGACTCAGACTTAGAACAGTGTATCTGTTATTGCCTCTTCCCTCACGGGACTCAGACTCAGTACCGAAGTTGATCTGCTATCATCTCACCCATGCAGGGCTCAGACTCAGAACAGTGTAGCTGTTATTTGGTAAGGTACATTTATCTCTTTCCGATGAGGAGGAGATTGCAATCTGGCGCTTCTCCATTTCCAGGCTGTGATTGGCGGTTTCCATCAGAGTGGAGGGGACACGGAGTGGCCCACCCTTCTTTCCTCCTGTGGAACTTATTTGCATAGTCCAAACACACATTTAGAAAAGTGTCACTTAAACTTTACCAATGATCATTCACTTACCAAACCACAACCAGAATACCTTTGGCAATGTTACAAACACATTAAGTCCAAACATGATGGAAGAAGACTGAACTGTCATGCATGCATTCATTTGTCCATTAACAGCTGAGTTTGTGTAAGATGTTGCACTACACGTTGCTGTCACTGAGAATACTTATTTCTCTGAATAAGTATAAGATGTGTGTGTTGTAGTTTGTGTCAGTTTAAGGTTTGAGAACATAGTTGTGAATGGATTTGGATGGAACTCTGTGATCTCTCTTTGTTTCACCCACTGCTGCTGCGTCCAGAGGTCCTAAGGAATTTTGTCTGTTGGTGGGTGAAGGGCAGAAACTGCATTTTGACCAATAGGAAGTCCTGTCCTACCCGGGCTTTGTACCAAAGGTCTTCTTCTTGCCCTCTCAGAGGTGTCTGGCTGTTGTCCTGGCATCTTTATCTGATGGCGTTGGACAGTGTGCTTATGTTAGTCCACCAAGATCCAATCAAAATGTAGCAAACCCTTGCCCACTATAGTGGTCAGAGAGGGGCCCCGCCATAAACTGGGCCCTGGAATGTGCTGTCCACTACACTGTAGTGTAATAAAAAAAGAAAAAGAAAACAATAAAAAAAGTTTTTAAAAATCCCTACTTTCTCTCTTTTCTATGTGAGTTCATAAATTGTATTAATTTGTAAGTGTCATATTTGGCAATTGGCATTATAAGTTATATTACTAATAACAGTGGTATATGAGAAGTTTAATACCACAGAAAAAAATGTAAAATGTGCTTTTTCGAAGCTGATGTATAACACAAGGTGGCTGAATTTGCATGCTATTTAGATAGCTGAAGATATAGGCGTTCATTACTTTCACTCAATTTATTTAGTTTTTTAGAACACCCTCTGAACTGTTAAAGCCCCCCCCCAGCACCCCCAACAAAAAATAAATTCTGGAGCCGCCACTGTCTGCCACTTAATTCGAATCGCGATATGAACTAGTGTCTGTGAATATTAAAATGCAAAAAGACGGTTTAAATATCAATCCTGCATGTTCCGCTTGCCTCTGTATGTATGAATGGCGGAAACG
>NW_015506661.1:252848-272931 GCF_001515645.1 Sinocyclocheilus grahami | reverse complement strand
TTTCCTTGACAGGACTCAGACTCAGAACGGAGGTTGATCGGCTATTGTCTCACCCTTGCAGGCAGGAGACGCAGAATGGGTTGTTACTGTTGCTGTCCTCGGGACTCAGGGACTCAGACTTAGAACAGTGTATCTGTTATTGCCTCTTCCCTCACGGGACTCAGACTCAGTACCGAAGTTATCATCTCATCATCTCACCCATGCAGGGCTCAGACTCAGAACAGTGTAGCTGTTATTTGGTAAGGTACATTTATCTCTTTCCGATGAGGAGGAGATTGCAATCTGGCGCTTCTCCATTTCCAGGCTGTGATTGGCGGTTTCCATCAGAGTGGAGGGGACACGGAGTGGCCCACCCTTCTTTCCTCCTGTGGAACTTATTTGCATAGTCCAAACACACATTTAGAAAAGTGTCACTTAAACTTTACCAATGATCATTCACTTACCAAACCACAACCAGAATACCTTTGGCAATGTTACAAACACATTAAGTCCAAACATGATGGAAGAAGACTGAACTGTCATGCATGCATTCATTTGTCCATTAACAGCTGAGTTTGTGTAAGATGTTGCACTACACGTTGCTGTCACTGAGAATACTTATTTCTCTGAATAAGTATAAGATGTGTGTGTTGTAGTTTGTGTCAGTTTAAGGTTTGAGAACATAGTTGTGAATGGATTTGGATGGAACTCTGTGATCTCTCTTTGTTTCACCCACTGCTGCTGCGTCCAGAGGTCCTAAGGAATTTTGTCTGTTGGTGGGTGAAGGGCAGAAACTGCATTTTGACCAATAGGAAGTCCTGTCCTACCCGGGCTTTGTACCAAAGGTCTTCTTCTTGCCCTCTCAGAGGTGTCTGGCTGTTGTCCTGGCATCTTTATCTGATGACGTTGGACAGTTTGCTTATGTTAGTCCACCAAGATCCAATCAAAATGTAGCGAACCTTTGTCCACTATAGTGGTCAGAGAGGGGTCCCGCCATAAACTGGGCCCTGGAATGTGCTGTCCACTACACTGATAACAGAACAACTAGTAAGCGAAGCCTAATAACCAAAACCTGTTAACAGCAAGTCTTGTCTAGCATCCCAAAATAGCCAAAACTGTATTAACAGTCTACTATCAGCCAAAAACTTGATTGAAAAAAAACAGTGAAGAGCAGAAGCAGGAGACGAAGTGATGATAAAAAGTAGCAGAGATTATTGAATAATCTTAGTTGCATATGTTTCAATGCTCAGACTTCGTCTGACCAGCACAAATTCAACAAGTACTGTTATAACAATCTGATTCAAAACAACATCCCATAAACCTTGAGTTTACACTCCCTTGCATCTCTTATTCATGAAGACAAACAGCCCTTGAAACACAGTCATAAAACTAAACAATGGGAAAATAATATAAAAAACAACAACAATAAATGACTAATCAATTAATGAATCAATGAAATTAGTATATAAATGGTTAAAATTATTATTATATTACTTGACTTGACGAATTTACATTTTATTAAAAAGTGTTTACGTATTGTACACTCATGGTGCGCACACACATTAGGATAGTTTAGATGTCTGCCTCTGTGGCGAGTCCCTATCAAGCACTTTACCGATTCAACTACTCTCTTCTTCTCCTCCTGCCTAGCTCTTTGGCCAGCATCACTCACCGCAGAGCAAGCCCGTTCTTGATAATGCTGCTGTGAAAACGTGGGAAATGTAGACGAGGAAGAAGTTGGAGTGAAGCGATCTTTATATAGGTGGAGCAAAATACTTTATCGCTCCATCTATAGCGCATTGTAATTGGATGGTTTACGCTGTCTATACAGGAGACAATCCAATGGGCCACTGGCTGCTAGCTATCCCTGCGTGATGGTCCTTGGCAAAGAAAAAAAACATTCTGTCGGCCCCTTAAGTGCGTCGGCTCACCGGGAAAATGCCCGGTATACCCGATTACCAATTCAGCTCTGATTACAGATGCTACACAGCAAGATACAAACCTCTGATCATCACCAAAAATAGAAAGGCAAGATTCGAGTTTGCAAAAGCCAGTAGTGTATTGGAACAGAGTTTTATGGACAGATGAGACAAAGATTAACCTTAATCTTAGTGATGGGAAAACAAAAGTGTGGAGAAAAAGTGGAAATGCTAATTATCCTAAGCATACAACCTCATTTGTAAAGCATGGTGGAGATTGTGTTGTGGCATGGGCATGCATGGCTGTCTCTGGAACAGGCCCTTTCAATTTTAATGATGACTTAATGTATGATAAATAATAGTAGCAAAATGAATTTGGAAGGGAACAAAACCATCTTGGCTTCCAATATTCAAGAAAATGCCACCAGATTCATTGGGACGTGCTTCATATTGCATCAGGACAATGACCCAAAACACACTGCCAGTTCAGTCAAGAAGTTTATCAGGGCAAAGAAAGGGAAAGTCTTAGATTGCTCAAATCAATCTCCAGATTTAAATCCCATTGAACATGAATTTCATCAGCTGAAGAGGAGACTAAAGGCAGAAAATCCCCAAAACAAGCAACAGTTGGAATTGGCTACATTAAAGGCTGAGAAAAGCATTTCAAAGGATAAGACCAAGAGTCTGGTGATGTCTATGGGTCGCAGACTCGCTGCTCGGATTGCATGCAAGGGATCTGCAACAAAATAATACCTTTTAATCTTTTACATCAGCCTTAAGTTCCAACTGTCCCAATACATATGCTCACATCAAATAGTGAGATGAACCCTAAAAGTGCTGTCCTTTTTATTTGGTAAAACATGTGTGTTGAAACAGCTAATAATAAAATGTGACATTCTGTAGTTTTGTCTCATATTCATCTTTTAATCATATTTGCAAATGTCTTGACTCCACAGCAAACAAAGAAATTTTGTCTTTACTGTTTCAATACTTATGGAGGGTAGTGTGCATATACAGTGGGTACGGAAAGTATTCAGACCCCCTTAAATTTTTCTGTTTCTCCTGTATATGTGTGTGTGTATATATATATATATATATATATATATATATATATATATATATAGTGCTGTCAAATGATTAATTGCGATTAATCGCACCCAAAATACAAGTTGTGTGTGTACTGTGTATATTTATTATGTATATATAAAGACACACACATACAGCATATATTTTGAAAATATTTACATATATTTACATGTATACATTTATATAAATTATATCATATATAAATATATTTAATATATAAACGTAACTTATTTTTCTTAAATATATACATGCATGTGTGTGTATTTCTACATAATAAATATACACCGCACCCACACACACGCATATATCATGTAAAAAAAAACTTTTATTTTGGATGCGAATAATCGCGATTAATCGTTTGACAGCACTATATATATATACACACACGCACACTACCCTCCATTATGCCGGGAGAGAAAGTGTTGGTGTTGTTTCCTTCGCCTGGTTCTGCATTGGCTGCCCGTTTTACAGGCCCTTATGTAATCAAAAGTAAAGTGAGTAATACTGATTACGTAATTCATACTCCAGAACGCAGACAGAAGCCGTGCTTGTGTCATGTGAATGTTAAAACCATATCTATGCTGTACTGCTGAAACTGAAAAGGAAATGAATTTTCCTGAGGGAAAGTTACAGGTGCAAAAGGCAGAGCAAGTATCTATGCTGTCTCGTATCCTGGTGATTGATGAGGGTGATGATGGGTTGAACATGTCCACTGAGTTATTAAATGGTGGCTGTTTAAAAAATTCTGAAGTCCTAAAAGTGTTCCCTTCTCACCTATCTCATTTATCCAGTGACCAGCAGCAGGATATAATGGAGTTGGTGAAAAGTTTTCCTGACCTGTTTAGTTATGTTCCGTCTGGTACCGCTGTCATCCAGGATGACATTGAGGTAGGTAACGCGGTTCCAATAAAACAGCATGCGTATCGCTGTCCAGCCGGGAAGAGGGAGATCATGAAGTAGAATATCTAGTCCAGAATGGGTTTGCTAAAAAGAGCAATAGCCCTTGGAGTTCACCGTGTGTTTTGGTGCCTAAAGCTGATGGGTTATTTAGTTTTTGCACTGATTTCCGAAAAGTGAATTCTGTTACTGTACCAGATGCATTTCCATTGCCGCGCATAGAAGATTGTATTGATAACCTCGGCACGGCTCAATACATTACTAAATTAGACCTTTTAAAAGGCTATTGGCAAGTGCCATTGACTGAACTTGCTTCTGAAGTTTCTGCATTTGTGACGCCTGATTCTTTCTTCCAGTATACTCGAATGGCGTTTGGACTGTGAAACGCACCCGCCACATTTCAAAGGTTGATGTCTATGGTTTTGGGTGACGTTCCGAATTGTAACATCTATTTGGATGACGTAGTCATTTATTCTTCTGCGTGGTCTGATCACATTTCCACGTTGCACAATGTTTTTAGTCGATTAGCAGCCTTAACATTAAACTTGAAAAAATGTGACTTTGCAAAAGCTTTCGTCACGTATCTAGGAAAACAGGTCGGGAACGGTCAAGTACGTCCTGTGGACGCAAAAGTGACCGCTATTCTCGTGTACCCGGTACCTGAAACAAGGCGAGAGTTGCGATGATTTTTGGGGATGGCTGGCTATTACAGATGTTTCTGTAAAAATTTCTCGACTGTGGTTGCCCCTTTAACTAAAATGTGCAGTCCTGAAGTCCTAAACTGCAAAGAAGAGACTTGGCACACAAAAATGCTCCAGTATTGTCTGCTCCTGACTTAGCTCGCTCGTTCAAGCTCGAGGTGGATGGCATATCCCATCCAGTGTCCTATTTTTTTGCTAAATTTAATCGTCACCAATTGAATTATTCCACTATTGAAAAGGAGACTCTGGCTCTGTTGCTTGCTTTGCAGCACTTTGATGTGTACGTTGGATATAGTTCTACTCCCATCGTCGTCTACACGGACCACGACCCCTTGGTTTTTTAAAATAAAATGTACAACCACAACCAACGTCTAATGCGTTAGGCTTTAATGGCTCAGCATTACAACCTTGATATACGCCATAAGAAAAGAACTGACAACATCGTGGCAGATGCCCTTTCTCGGGGCTAGGTAATTGTTTGTTTTCAATTAAGTTTAACTGGGTTTGTATCTATATGTATGTATAACATTTATTTATTTATTTTCTTGTTTGCTTTCACCTAGAACCTGTCTCTTCTGTAAAAAGCAGACTAGGTTCTTCTTTTTGGTGGGGGAGTGTTATGGCCTAGGCCTTGAGTGTATCTTCCTTCATGTGACGTCATGTCTCCCCTAATCTTTCTCTTTGAGTCTGATTGTTTAGGTCCACCCCGGTGCACCTGTGTCTCATGGAATAAGTGATTACTAGCTATATAAAGGATGCTGAAGTGGAGCATGGAAGGGAAGGAGATCCACCAGCAAACAAGCTTCATTACCCCTTTTCTTAATTCTTAAATTTTGGGTTTGTTTTTCTTTTGTTGACTTTATACTGTAGAGTTGCTCCGTGGTTTGGGGAAGTATATTATCCTTTGCTAGTTATTCTATGTTCATTTGTGGTTTCCGTTTTCTTCGTTTGGATACGTGTTTTCAATTTGTGTTATGTTCCGTTCTGTTATTTAAATAAATCTTTTCGCCTGGCATTTTGATTCACGTGTCCTCTTTATGCTGCATCCCCCTTTCTGGCTAAACTTAACAGGGGTTTGTAACAATATATATATATATATATATATATATATATTAGGGGTGTAACGGCACACAAACATGACGGTTTGGTACGTACCTCAGTTTTGACGTCACGGTTCGGTATAGTTTCAGTACAGGAGGAGGAAAAAAACTAAACAAATAGCTTCTTTTTTAGTTATACAAATTTACTGAACAAATTGCTCTTTCTTTAAATAAATTCAATATAACAAATTTTCTTAGGGATAAAAATCTACCTCAGCTTCTGCTCTAAACTATAGGGAGCCCTTTTACATTACTACAAGGTTACAATTAACAACAGAGCCCAAAATTAAAATCAATTACTATTTATTTTTAACTATAAGAATTAACACTCAAATAAAAAAAAATGTTTGTATATTAACTTCTAAATTATACAATTTCTATTTGTTGTTGAAATATAATTTACAGAGTGGCTGTCATAACTTGTTTCATAAAAGATTTATTTAAACATACATTAAGACATCACTAACAGGTAAAGTAAATTATAATGAAGTATATAGTCTAATATTTCACCAAATGCTCTTCACTATAGACTTCATTTCTCTAGCAAATAGACTGTAGACACATATGACTTTTCTGAGGTAAATGAAATGCTACATGTCATTTTGTTTACAAGCTGTTTTAAAGATGTCTTTCCGTGGTTGAAATGCTAATTGAGCGATTACATGAGGGGTGAGATGTCAATTCATGTTTATTTCGCATTAAAACTAGTAGGCTAATAGAGAGGAAGGGATGACTGCCCTCACTTGCGCTCCAAGCTGCCGTCAGAACTGAGGCGTTTATACAGCTATCTGTCTTATTAGTATTATACAGCCACATCAAAGAGTGCCAAAATGCCATTTATTGTCTGAATTTCCTGAAAAAAAATGGAACGATTTGTTTGGTTCACATAATTTCCAAACCGAAAGACCCATATCGAAAATTTTCAGTACGAATATGTGTACCATTACATTAGGAATGCAACACTACGTCCGAAGACAATAGAAAATTGTCATGTAAAGCTGATGACCACAGGCTCGGTGAACGATGCAAGAAGTGGCCACCCATCCACATTACGGTCAGCAGAGAATGTGGCGACAGTGCAAGAAATGTTTACCCACAGAAGACTGTATTCCATTACCGGCCATTTGAGAAAAATGTTTGACGCCACCGGTGCCTACAATGAAATTTAAATATTTGCTTTAATTTTCCTATGTAATAAAGTACATTGTACAATTTGTTTCAATAATTCAAGGCATTGATGTTTGCCTACAAAACCACCACTGGCTCTGCACCCCTTTACCTAAATTCATTACTGGCCTGATCTTCCTAATGTTGTATAAAGTATATCTGCAGGAACAGGCAGTTTTAGCAGTGTGGTCTGAGAAATTCAGCTGATCATCAATCACATCTCCAAGGTTTCTGGCTGTTTTTGAAGGAGTTATGGTTAATGTGCTTAGCTGGATGGTGAAATTGTGATGAAGTGATGGGTTTGTTGAAACCACAAGCACTTGGCAAGGTTAAGTTAAAGGCGATTGTCCTTCATCCAGCAAGAAATGTCTGTTAGACAAGCTGAGATGCGAGCAGCTATCGTCGGATCATCAGGATGGAATGAGAGGTAGAGTTAGGTGTCATCAGCATAGCAGTGATATGAAAAGCCATGTTTCTGAATGACATAACCTAGTGATGCCATATAGACAGAGAAAAGAAGTGGTCCAAGAACTGAGCCCTGAGGCACCCCAGTAGCTAGATGTTGCAACTTGGGACACCTCACCCCTCCAAGATCAAATCAAAAGCAGTGGACAGATCCAGCATGATAAGTAAAGAAGATTTGGAAGCTGCTCTTGCCAGTCTTAGAGCTTCAACAACTGAGAGCAAGGCAGTCTCGGTTGAATGTCCATTTCTGAAGCTAGACTGGTTGCGGTCCAGGAGGTTTTTCTGTGTGAAAAAGGCAGAGACTTGGTTTAACACAACTCGTTCAAGTGGTTTTGCAATGAAAGGAAGAAGGGAAACCGGTCTGTAGTTCTCTAAAAGAGTTGGGTTAAAAGTGGGTTTCTTAAGTAATGGGGTTATACGAGCCTGTTTAAATGTTGAGAGAAAAACACCAGTGTGAAGGGATGTGTTAATTATGTGAATGAGTGCAGGTACAACTGCAGGAGAAATGGCTTGAAGGAGATGAGATGGAATAGGATCAAGCTGACAAGTAGTAGGATGATTGGAAAGGATGAGTTTAGAGACTTCTGCCTCAGAGAGTGGAGAGAAGGATGTGAATGACTATGTTTGCTGGTAAGATGTGTTTGACAGTTTGTGGTGTGGAGAATTGTGCACTGATGGTTGTAATTTTATTACTGATGAACGTGGCAATTTCGTCAGCTGTTGGAGGGGGAGAATGCGAGAGTTAGGCGAATTGTTAATTTTGTTGTGATAGTATGTCCTTTTAGCAGTGGAGACATTAGCAGAGAAGGAACCACATACAAAGAGCCGGTAACCAATTAAAAATATAACAATCACTCCTTGTTGGTTAAGAAAATTAAACTTCATGATTGTATACATATGCAAAACACTGTGTACTGGCTTAGATGACCAAACGCGGAGTAAGTGAGGGCACTAGTGGTAACTACTTTACTGGGAGGTTAAATCAACAGTAAATTTTTAAAACAAATATGAAATATTGTTCACAACAACAAAACATTTACAAAATATAATATTAAACAAAATTAACAGAAAGGGTTGCACAACAAGTCAAACTGCTATGTCTTTATTCCAACTGTTCTTTTTCTGTTGAAACGTGCTGATATAAACACACAAAAAAATTTACGTATATAAAAATATGCTTTACTTTCCTTCATGAATGAGAGCAAAGGAACTAAGAGTTTTCTTGTAGGAACAAGAGCATCAAAAACAACTTAAATCATGCAAACACTATTCTACATTTATTTTAATCACTGCATAAAAGATAATACTGATTAACAAATGGTGATTAAACATGGACGAAGAGGATATAATAAGGCGGCGAAGAGAAGGTGATGAGCCATGGAATCCACTCTGCTTCAATCTTTTAAGAAAATTATATACAAATTGCAAAAACCATAATACAGCATCATGATTTAAATTATATCATGTAGTAAACTCATACAACAATAAAACTTCTTAGATATTGTTGATTTGGGAGAAACTAACTTTTAATTTCAGTGTAACACCTTCAGATGATGTTTTGCTGTTCTGTCACTTGTTGTTGCTGGTTAGAGCAGATTTATATAGAAGATATTTTATTGCTTGCTTTATTGGGCCATGTTTGGTGAGGACATGTGTCTCATTTAAATGTGCTGGATCCAAAGAAGAATTCAGATATTCAGAGTTCATGATTTCAGACATTTGTTTTTTGTATGAGATGAATGAGTGAAACTCTTCCCACATGGAATGCAGTGATAGGGTTTTTGTCCAGTGTGGATTCTCTCATGTTTTTTCAGATGATCTGACCATTTGAATTCCTTGTCACAGTGTGAACACTTGAAAGGTTTTTCTCCAGTGTGAACCCTCTCATGTGATTTCAGATAATCTGACCGACTGAATCTCTTGCCACATTTTGAACACTTGAAAGGTTTTTCCTCACTGTGCATTCTCTGGTGCAGTTTCAGTTCAGCATATCTAACAAAAGTCTTCCCACAATCAAAGCACATGTGATCCTTCACACTGTTGTGTCTTTTCTGATGTAATTTTAAAGTACCCGACTGACTAAAACTCCTTCCACACAAAGAACACATGTAAGGCTTCTCCTTTGTATGAACTTTCAGGTGGTCCTTCAGCGCATCTGACCTAAAAAAAGTTTTACCGCACTGATTACAGGCAAATGGTCTTTCTCCAGAATGACGACGCAGGTGTATTTTAAGAGTGCAAGACTTTCTGAAACTCTTTCCACACTGATCACATGTGAATGGCTTCACTCCAGTATGGATTGTCATGTGTTCACTAAGAGATCCTTTTTGTCTGAAACTCATCCCACATTGATCACATGTGTGTGGTTTCACTCCAGTGTGGATTGTCATGTGTTCCTTGAGAGATCCTTTTTGTCTGAAACTCATCCCACATTGATCACATGTGTGTGGTTTCACTCCAGTGTGGATTGTCATGTGTTCCTTGAGAGATCCTTTTTGTCTGAAACTCTTCCCACATTGATCACATGTGTACGGCTTCTCTCCACTATGACCTCTCATGTGAATATTAAGACTCTGTATGTACGGGAAACTCTTCCCGCACTGATCACATGAGTACGGCTTCTCTCCAGTGTGGATTCTCATGTGATCCTTAAGGCTTCCTTTCATCGTAAAACTCTTCCCACACTGATCACATGAGTATGGCTTCTCTCCAGTGTGGATTCTCACGTGATCCTTAAGGTTGGCTTTTATCGGAAAACTCTTCCCGCATTGATCACATGTGTGCAGATTCTTTCCAGTGTGGATTCTCATGTGATCCTTAAGGCTTCCTTTCATCGTAAAACTCTTCCCACACTGATCACATGAGTATGGCTTCTCTCCAGTGTGGATTCTCACGTGATCCTTAAGGTTGGCTTTTATCGGAAAACTCTTCCCGCATTGATCACATGTGTGCAGATTCTTTCCAGTGTGGATTCTCATGTGTACTTTCAGGCTTCCTTTTACTGTGTAACTCTTCCCACATTGATGGCAGATGAAAGACTTTTTGGCTTTTCTTTTCAATAAATTACTTTTAGTCTGTGAGCGACTCAAAGATTTCTTACTAGTTTTGACATGATGCCGTTTCTCCTCTGCTTCACTCAGTTCTTCACTCTCCTCACTCTCTTCCATCAGGTCTAAAATGAAAGCAAGAAAAGGTTATGTAGTGAATTAGCTCAACTTCAATCTTTTAATTAACCTGTTCATTAATGTGAACACTTAAAAGTCTGTGTAAAGTCAATTCTGAGAATTGTTTTGAAACACATTATAAATGTTAGAAGGGCATTGCTAAAACATATTGCAAAGACTATGTAGTACTATGATCTATGTAGCACTTAATTGTGAAGTTAGACCGTTAAACAGTTTTTCACCATTTTTCGTGTTCAGGATTCTTTAGGCAGGGCTAAAACCCTGAGCATGGCCTCTCCACTAGACCGATCGGTGTGTGACATCGAAGTACAGAGAGAGCTTTAGAGAGCAGATCTTTCAAATCTTCAATAAAACTTTGATGTGCATCATCTCAGTTTATTACATCAACATAACAAAAGATGTGATTGCAAAACAAGCAACAAAAAGGCATTACATGCAAATTTACATTATAATGTAAATATATGTAGTAGCCAGCAGTGATCTCAGCAAAAATAGTACTTGCAAATTAATTTTACGCAGATTACGTATTAGTTAATTTTCCTAAAACCACTAGAACAATGTTATATATTTAGTTGACTTGTGTACTTACATTATATCCCAAATGTTTCCATGAATGTTTAAATCCAGAGAAATAAGCAATTGTAACTAGTGCCCCATCCTTTGTCACTGCATCACCTTCAAAGACGCCATTCTCATGTTGCCCTCGATTTCCCGTTTTACTTTGTAGAAACCATGGAAACACCAAAGACGCTTTCATATACTATGCATTTTATTAGACAGGTGAGCAACTGTCTGTTTACAAAACTAACCATTGTTATATAGCTCAACACTGTTAGTCTTAGAAGTGTTGACGTCACACACACAGGCCCCTCCCACGATTGTTTGATTGACAGTAGCGTTTCAGCACAGACTGGACTGGTGTCTTACCTTAGACCCTCCCTGAGTGAGCTGTCATCAGTCCGCCATTGTTTCACCACCGGAGAAGATGTACACAAGACTGTCTCCTAAGCAATTGAGGTGTTTTGTTGTTGAATGTAATAATGAACTGAACATAGCAGTAGTCATTTACTCCCGACATCTGAGCTGCTGAAGACGCTGTGAATTACGTTTGTTTTTGAAGGGAATGCGCCCCCAATCTACCTAAATGAGTTTATGTTTGTGCGAATCATTCGTGATTCAGCTTCACCTCCAGAAAAAGTGAGTATAAGGTTTTTTAATGAATCTTTGTAAATCGCCTTTCCTAATAATGTGCTAATTAGCAAGTTTCACGATGAATGTGGCTAAAGTAAACAGTCCCTCAGAGAGCGGCTCGGAAGAGAGGGGCGGGGTCAGCAGAGCTCATTTGCATTTAAAGGAAAATGCTACAAAACGGCTTGCTCTGAAAAGAGCTGTTTTTGACAGGGTAAAAAAAGGTGTTTTTTAAACTACCATTGAGAAATTTTAACCAAACTATGTTACAGACTTTATTAAGACCCTAAAGAATCATATTGTGGAAAATGGGCATCCGATGACCCCTTTAAAGTGCCCCTGCTTTTAGATCCTCACCTCAGCCTTCTTTCTCCAATCCTTCTTACAGAACGACTGACCCACAATGGATCTAGCAGGGAGTAATTGGCTCTGAGCACTCCGTTCAATTTTTCAAGATGACCACCCTATTGAAAAATATGTATAAGATACAAAGAAAATGTATATATATTTTTTTTTGCATATTCTCATATCTCACAATTGGCAGACGTCATTTTACTGGACTGTTTTTGGGGGAGCGGATAGGACAATGACACTGATGCCATGGGGTGATACCAGGTGGACCATGGCTCAATATGTGGACTTGGCCCTACAGCTGTGTAGATCTCCTGTCACAGTAGGACAGGTAGAGGAGGAACCACCCCTAAACTTTCCCCCACAGAGCTTGGTCCACGGACTCCAGCCATCATGGCTACCACTGGATCCGTCTCAACGCGGACAAGACTAGTATCCAGTGTGGAGGATCCTCAGCCTATGCTCTCAAGCCTGCAAGCCTCAGTGTTCTCAAGATTGCTGACCACAGCACTCACAAAGGGATGTAAATAATGATTTGTTTGTAGATGAATATTTTAGCCTCCTATGTGTTGTGAAAAGCACTTGTTTTTGTGTTTCAGTTCTAAGCAAAGTTGGTGTATTGATGACTTCTGAGGATTACAGAATACCTAAAGAGGACAATAATTCAATTTACTCAGTTTATTAAAAATACATTTTCAAAAACCGAAGTGATTTCCTTGTTTTATTAGTTAGAATGGATATAACTCAACATTTTAACAAACTCAAAAAGCTGAATAATCAATAAAAGCGACTGATCAATCTGTGAAATATTCAAAGGTTAGTTGATTAATCATTCTAATAATCTCGGATTAATCAATATTAACCATCACACCTGGAAGTACAGGATCAGTACTTGAACTGCTTACTGTAATTTCAGACATGCACACATGTAATTTATGACAGATTAGAGAAGATAATTGAGTGAATCTCTTCCCACATGAATGGCAGTGATACGGCTTCTCTCCAGTGTGGATCTTCTCATGTATTTGTAGATGTGTTGAACATTTGAATTTCTTGTCACAGTGTGAACACTTGTAAGGCGTTTCTGTAGTGTGAACTGTCTGGTGCTGTTTCACTTCACTATCAGTAAAAAAAGCCTTCCCACACTCAGAGCAAATATGATCCTTCACATCGCTGTGTCTTTTCTGGTGATAATTTAAAGCAGCCAGCTCACTAAAACTCTTTCCACACAAAGAACACAAATGAGGGTTTTCCTTTATATGAACTTTCAGGTGCTTCTTCAGGGCACCTGTCGTAAAAAATTTTTTACCACACTGGTCACAGTCATATTGCCTTTTTCTAGAAAGAGTACGCAGATGAACTTCAAAAACACTTGATTTTGTGAAACTCTTCCCACACTGATCATATGTCTGCAGCTTTTCACCAGTGTGGATTTTCATGTGTTTGTTAAGGTTTCCTTTTTGTGCATAACTCTTCCCACACTGATCACATGTATACGGCTTCTTTCCATTGTGGATCCTCTCATGTATTTTCATATATTTTGACCGTTTGAATCTCTTGTCACAGAGTGAACACTTGTAAGGTGTTTCTGTAGTGTGGATCCTCATGTGATCATTAAGGGTTTCTTTTAATGTGAAACTCTTCCCACACTGATCACATGTGTGTGGCTTCTCCCCAGTGTGGCTTTTCATGTGTTTGAAAAGGCTTCCTTTTTGTTTGAAACTCCTGCCACACTGATCACATGTGTGTGGCCTCTCTCCAGTGTGGACTTTCATGTGTTCCTTAAGGTTACCTTTTTTTACGAAACCCTTCCCACACTGATCACATGTATGTTGCTTCTCTCCAGTGTGGATTTTCATATGTTTGTTAAGGTTTCCTTTTTGTCCAAAATTCTTCCCACAGTGATCACATGTGTGTAGCTTCTCTACAGTGTGGATATTCATGTGTTGATTAAGCATTTCTTTTAGTCTAAAACTCTTCCCACATTGATCACATGTATACGGCTTCTCTCCAGTGTGGATCCTCTCATGTATCCTCAGATATTCTGCCCGTTTGAATCTCTTGTCACAGTGTGAACACTTGTAAGGTGTTTCTGTAGTGTGAACTGTCTGGTGCACCTTCAGTGCACCATATGTAAAAAAAGTCTTCCCACACTCAGAGCAAGCATGATCCTTCACTCCGCTGTGTCTTTTCTGATGTATCTTTAATGCAACCATCTGGCTAAAACTCTTTCCACATAAATAACATATGTAAGGCTTCTCCTTTGTATGAACTTTCAGGTGGTCCTTCAGGAAATTTGCCCTAAAAAAATGTCTACTGCTTTGGTCACATTTTTCTAGTTTTTCTCTAGAATGAGTAAGCAGATGTTTTTTAAAACCACCATATTTTCTGAAACTCTTCCCACACTGATCACATGTGTATGGCTTCTCTCCAGTGTGGATCCTCAAGTGTTCGTTAAGAGTTTGCTTAAGTCTGAAACTCTTCCCACACTGATCACATGTGTATGGCTTCTCTCCAGTGTGGATCCTCAAGTGTTCGTTAAGAGTTTGCTTAAGTCTGAAACTCTTCCCACACTGATCACATGTGTATGGCTTTTCTCCAGTGTGGATCCTCATGTGTACATTAAGGGCTCCTTTTTGTGTGAAACTCTTCCCACACTGATCACAAGTGTATGGCTTCTCTCCAGTGTGGGTTTTTAGGTGTGCATCACGGTATTCTTTTTGTGAGAAACTCTTCCCACACTGATCACATGTGTACGGCTTCTCTCCAGTGTGGATCTTTGTGTGTTTGTTAAGAGTAGCTTTTAGTCTGAAGCTCTTCCCACATTGACCGCATGTGTACGGCTTCTTCCCAGCATGGATATTCATGTGTTTTTTAAGGATTACCTTTAGTCTGAAGCTCTTTCCACACTGACCACATGTGTATGGCTTCTCCCCAGTGTGGATATTCATGTGTTTTGTAAGGTTTCCTTTTATTGTGAAAGTCTTTTCACACAGATCACATGTGTACAACGTCCCTTCAAGATGAAATTGTATGTGAATATCAGGATTTTGCTTAAATGAGGGACTCTTTTCACACTGAGGCCATATTTTGCCTCTTCTTTTCAATGAGGATGTCCAAGATATCTCTTCAGTTTTGACATAATGGTTCTCCCCCTCTTCAATCAGTTCTTCAATCTCCTTGTTCTGTTCTATCAGGTCTAAAATTAAAGTAAAAAACTTTAGTGAAAAAAAGTTTTCAGAAAATCTTAAAAGAAAAAAAATGTGAAAGGAAAGGGAGATACGAAACTTGAGAAAGCTTTTGAAAGTAAATATTTTGATGCATTACACTTATTTCCAATTATTGTTTTAAAAACATTACAGGCACAGGTTTTGCAGTGAGAACTATTACTAAAAATTTTCACATTTTCGAAATATGGTTGCAAAAATTGTGAACCAGATATAGATAAATGTAAAAATGAAACTGTTCAGATAATATTTTTTCAGACCTTGTGATGTTTGCAATCAGTATGAATGTTTCTCAAACTACCTTTCATATGTTGAAAAAAAGAACAAGTAAAAGAAAACTATACTGGTTACTAATGTAACACTGGTTTCCTGACGTAACGGGAATGAGCATTGTGTTAGTTACTAAGGAAGGGAGGAAGAGCAGAGAGAGTTATAACTTGTGCCCTGAAATGGGCACATAGCTTATTCTCAGCCGAAAACTTTACTGTCATTAGGGCCAAACTTGAGGCAGGACACGTCCACTGAAGGAGCCTGCAAGTTGCTCACCCGCTGGACCAAACCCAAAGCCAGGAGGAGGGCAGTCATCAGCAAGTGAGACCGAAGGTTGGTCATTTTGACTAGCTCAGTACCATGGACAAACTCTAGGATGGAACAGACTGAAAGACTGTATATTGGTAAGCCACGCTCTCAAACGTGAATCTCAAGAATGATCTGTGTTGGGGGCTATTTAAATATAAAATTCCGTATCTTTCAGGTCTACCAATAAAACCAATCCCCTGGGAGGATTCGCAAGAAGATTTGCTTCAAGTGTAGTGAGCATAAAAGCTCAACTCACAGCAAACTTGGCTAGCAGGGTTTGGACTCTGAGGATGTTGGCATCGTTGTCCAAGACCAAAGAGTAAACCATGCCCTGATGCGAGGGGGTTTGAGAGTAGTCCAGCCTTGACAGAATTTAACCTCCTCGGTCTTGGAGCTGCTGGGGCTGCTCAGGGTCCAGCTCTAGCTTAGGGTAGAGCCCCTGATATTTCGGGAAGGGATAGCACTTAGCTGTGCAGAAGTCTCGTTTAACTTCAGGTTCCGCATCTGACTTGGTGCAGGCACTGACAATGGTGTAGGGCATTGCTGAGTCAAGATATTTTTGGGGTGACTGGAAGCATCAGAAGAATTGGCTCACTTGGAGAGTAATGACACATCGCTTGTGATGACTTCTAAGCCACCATGAAGTGTTAGGCTGGGGCTGAGCAGATGCTGGCCTGGAGTGATGCTGAGTAAATGACAGCTTGGGATGACTTGAGGCAGCAAAAGAACTAGCCATTAATGAAGGAAATGGTGCTCCACTTGCGATGATTTCTAGCTGTGAAACATTCAGCAAAACCATCCAAAGCAGAACCAATAGTCCCGACGGAGAGACAGGGGAGTCGAGGAGGACCAACTTATTGGCGTCCTTGAGCTCTGTTCAATTCAGACAAATGTTTTGATGCCAACAGCCTCATGGGCAGCACACCCGACATTTGGCACGGTAGCGCTTCAGGCATCTGGAGTTTGAATCCCGGCTTACAGACCTTTCCCAATCCCATCCCCCTCTCTTTCTCTATCTCTTACTCACTTCCTGTCAAATCTGTCCTTCTCACTGTCCTATCAAATAAAAAGCAAAAAATGGGTGGGGGGGCCTTAGGTTAGGGCCATTAGTGTTTACTAGAAAAGTCTTTTTTGGAACCTTCAAAGAGACAAAATTAAATCTCCACATTCAAGGGCATTTGTTTTCATGGGAGAAAAGTACTAGGGAATCCCCTAGCTGTAGAGAAAGAGATGCACACGGTATATGGTCCAGTGTGAGGTCACTCAGTCCCATTCATTCAGCCCAGCGACTCCACTGTTTCTTCATCTTAGACTCCTGAGAGTAAGAGAACAGTAGAGCACAAGGGGCGGAGTTGCTTTTCCTTAGAAAAACTGAGCTGTGAAAACAGTGAGGAGAAGCATGCTCTTGCAATGAGCGATCCACCTTGATGAGCATGTCTCATGCAAGCAACATGCTCAGTCTTCATATGATGGATGCAGGAAAGCCCTGCAAGTGCCACACTTGAGCAAACAACAATTTTTAGATTGAAATATGCTATTTTAGTCTCAGCCGCAGTGCTGTTAGCACCATTAATCCGCTGCTGAAGCTTTTACACAGTGAGCAGAAAGTCTTCCTTTTTTCATTTTCTTCAGCATCAGTGAGAAGATGATCTTTGCACTGAAGGAGAAACATATATGATATGGGATTTCAGCGTGACTTAAGGGGCTTTCCCCACCAAAGGAACCTTTTCATAGTTCCTAGAAGTACCCGCTTTTCAGCATGATCTCACCACAGGCACTAGGAGCAATTTTAGTTCTAGGAACTCGTTTGGGGGAACTAAATTAGCTCCTACTTCAGAATAGGGTCTAACCAAGCACTATAGGAACTACCAGTGACGAAAGCGTGCATTTGGCCAATCACCGGCATCCAGAATTTTTAAAAAGCCAGGTAAAGAGAATTACTCCACAAATATGAAAAACAGTGATAACAACATTAACCTGCCATCTGCAGCATTGTGTTCTTTTCTCAGCTTCAATGTAACACTGCAAGTCATAGGAGATTTCATCTCATAAACCCCACTTTTTGCTAGGGGTGGGGGAAAAAAATCGATACAGCATAGTATCGCGATATTTTCTGCGGCAATACTGTATTGATACATGGACGCCAAGTATCGATCTTTTATTATACTATTTGGTAGAATAATAAAATTAATTTTCTTTACAATCGCACATATTTCACTCTCCTCGTCACTGCGCGGTTTGACGCTCCGCTCAAAATTCTGATCTATGAATGTGCATTCCGCTCGTGTACCGCTCATGCTCATCGGAAACGCAAAGTCCGCTCAAATAACGCACTGACAGAATTTATATGCAGTATAGGCCTGCTTGTTCCGGTTTACAGCAGCGCTACTGTGCTATAACATGGTGTAGGCTAATTCAGCTGTACTGGGCAACGCTGGTAAAATAATGCTACCTTCAGTGACGCTATGCTCTGCTATGCTCATATGCTCCGATAATAATAGCTTTGAAGGACTATACATTATTTGGATAATTAGTCAAAAAAACAACAACAACTTATATCTGATTCTGTTACATAGAAGTGAATAAAAATAATATATTGATATTTAATATTAAGGTAACACTTGTCAATAAGGTTCCATTAGTTAATGTATTAACTATCATGAACGAACAATGAACAATACATTTATTGCAGTATTTATTAATCTTTCTTAATGTTAGTTAATGAGAATACAGTTATTCACTGTTAGTTCATGTTAATTCAGAGTGCATTAACTGTTAACAAGCACAACTTTTGATTTTAATAATGCGTTAGTAAATGTTGAAATTAACATGAACTAAGATTAGTAAATGCTGAAGAACTATTGTTCATTCTTAGTTCATTAACTAAAGTAGTTAACTAATGAACCTCATTGTAAAGTCTTACCAATATTAATATAAATACTGTCCAGTTTTATTGTGTTACTTTCAGTAAAAGTGTGGTTATTTTATTGGCTTGTGTTTTTTTTTTAATTCAGTATCATTAAAATGTAGTTAAATTTAAAAAGTCTTACAAAATTACTTTATATTAATTAATAAAATCATAAATAATAATTACAAAGCATTTTCGGTTTCGGTTTTCGGCCAAGTGCATCCAGAATTTTCGGTTTCCGTTTCAGCCCAGAATTTTCATTTCGGTGCATCCCTAGATGTAAGACTACATGTTTTATTTCATTTAATTTAAATTTAACAGTAATTTACTATCAAATGCCCCAATTGCTGAAGGGTCAGCACAACTTTTTAAGTTCAATTTCAAGTTGCACTGTTCAAAATACCTGTAGTAGCACAGCAGTGCATACCTGTTTACAGGCCCTATCATAGCACAGAAACTGCACTTGTAAAAATTACACTTCTTGCGTCAGACCAAGGCTGCATCTCATTGCTAGTTTTACTTGATCCTAGTGCTGCATTTGACACTATAGATCAGGGGTGGCGAATATCGGTCCTGGAGAGCTGCAGCCCTGCAGAGTTTTGCTTCAACCCTAATCAAACACACCTGAACAAGCTAATCAAGGTCTGAACGGTTACTAGGAAGCTACAGGCAGGGGAGTTTTAATTAGGCTTGGAGCTGAACTCTGCAGAGCTGCAGCTCTCCAGGACCAGAGTTCGCCACCCCTGCTTTAGATCATGACATACTACTCCTAGAACTATACGGGTATTCAAGGGCAGGCTTTAAGATGGTTTAGATCAGTGTTTCCCAACCGGGGTGCCGTCTGTCGAGAGCAGGGGTGCCGTGAAAAAAATATTTTTTTAATATTTTTAAATTGCTGAAATGTTCAAAAAAGCATCTATTATATAATATCCATTTCTGATGTCGCCAATAATTAGAGATGCACCGAAATTTCGGCTGCCGAAAATTAGTTCACCGCTCAGGTTTCACTTTCACGTGGTGTGACGCTCCGCCTATTATCCCGCTCTATGTGTGTGCGCTCCGCTCAGTCGCTCCACTCGTATACCGTTCATGCTCATCGGAACAGCAAAGTCCACTCAAAAATCGAGCCGACAGGAAACATCGATGTAGTACAGTATTGTTTCTGTCTGCAATAGCCCTACTGTGTTGTAACATGGTGTGGTATATGGCATCTCTGGTAACGCTGCCCTCTCATTCACTGACCGTTATGTTGTTATGTTATGCTCACGTGTTCTGATAATAACAGCTTTCTAGGACTAAACATTATTTGGATAATTGGTCAAAAAACAAAA
>NW_015506661.1:251467-252738 GCF_001515645.1 Sinocyclocheilus grahami | reverse complement strand
CAAAAATGTGAGATAGCTAGTTATAATGGTAATTAAATAATGTTTACATATGTATAAAAGCCTACATTAAAATTTGTCAAATAAATTGGTCTCTTCATTAGAAATTAGCCTACTGATTGCCACCATTGATGAACAATTTTTTAATAATATTAAAAATCAGTATAACATTATATTCTGCAGTTCTTCCCTGTTGTACCGAATATCTATACTTTTCAAATTATCATATCGAAGTTAGAAATTCAAATATTGTGACAAAATTCATTTTGTAGGGTGCCACAAGTTTGTTAAAATTTCCAAAGGGTGCCGCAACTAAAAAAAGGTTGGGAAACACTGGTTTAGATCATACTTGTCCGATCGTTATCACTTTGTCTATTTAAAGGGGTCATATGATTCTGCTAAAAAGAACATTATTTTGTGTATTTGGTATAATGAAATGTGTATATGCTGTTTTTTAAAGTAAAAAAAAAACATTATTCTCCACATACTGTACATTATTGTTTCTCCTCTATGCCGCGCCTTTTCGAAACGTAACACTCCAAAGAGAAAGGAAAAATTTTAATCGCATCATATGACCCCTTTAAATGGGGAATCATCTCAATTATCACCAGTTTATCAAGGATCTGTCCTAGGCCCTCTGCTATTTTCAGTATACATGTTGCCCCTTGGTAATATTATTAGAAAATACAAGATTAGTTTCCATGGTTATGCTGATGATACTCATTTCAACAAGATCAGATAAAACTTCTAAATTATCTAAGCTAACAGAGTGTGTTAAAAATGTAAAAAGTAATTGTCTGAATACTTAAGCCTGATTTGTTCATATCTGTGCACCTGCACAGACAAATGGCATTTCAGCTCAGCCAAAAAAAAGCCTATATAAATGTAATTTTTCCCTATTAAATTCGGATAAGACAAAGATATTACTTATTGAACCAAAAAAAACAGTACATGATTACAATTTGCATCTAGACGGATGTACTGTTACTTCCTCTACAGTCAAAAATTTAGGTATTATACTGGACAGCAACTTGCCTTTTGAAAATCATATTTCCCATGTTACAAAAACAGCATTCTTTCATCTTAGAAACAATGCCAAGCTACGGAACATGTTACCTTTTTCTGATGCAGAAAAGCTAGTTCATGCATTCATGACCTCTAGACTGGATTACTGTAATGCACTGCTAGGAGGTTGTCCTGTATCTTCAATAAACAAGCTACAGGTAGTCCAAAATGCAGCTGCTAGAGTCCTTACCAGGTCAAGAAAATATGAT
>NW_015506661.1:210434-251094 GCF_001515645.1 Sinocyclocheilus grahami | reverse complement strand
CAAAGCTCATCGGTCTGAAAAAGCGAGGTGTGCTGTAATTGGCCAGCTATCCAATGCGTTGTGATTGGCCGAATACCTCAAGCGTGAGACGGAAATGTTATGCCCCTCACATACTGTTGATGCCGTGTCCGGCCGGAGCGACGAGACAAAAACATTCAAACCCATTACAAACGAGGCATTTGTTGCATCCAGTGGGGACATAATTACGGATTATAATGACTCATACTGTCTTTTTACGCGCATCGTGACATCGTGACGCGTAAACATAAAACTCTGTCTGCATTTGTGATCAGAGAAATGACAAACAACAAGTGCTACGCCCAAAACTAGTCAGAACTGCCGGCATTTTAGTCTAACGTTACTCTCCCAGGATCAGTAAACAGTCCTCCATAAAATGCGCTGCACACATCTGGATATTTGGGTTAAACTGTTCTGGAACGGTGTTGTAAATACCACTGATTTGTAGTCGTGTCCTCTTTTGGAAGACCAAACAAAGTAGTTTCGCTTTCACAACGAAGCACACAGCGTCTTCACGACATGGCTGCAGCGTCAACAAAACTACAGTGAGAATAAAAGTTACGCCTTCTTTCTTTGCATGAACATTTGGGCGGAATTATGCAAATCTTCCCACATAGTGAGGTAGATATGTGGGGGCGTGTTAGAACGAGCCGTTTTAGGTAGGTGTGCCTGACTATGAACTTTTATAAAGAATAAAGAATATCTCTGGATTTGAGACTTTAGTCTTTGCAACTTTACAGATCTTCTTTATGCACCAAGAGCTTGTAACACTCCAAAGAGAAAGGAAAAATTTTAATCGCATCATATGACCCCTTTAAATGGGGAATCATCTCAATTATCACCAGTTTATCAAGGATCTGTCCTAGGCCCTCTGCTATTTTCAGTATACATGTTGCCCCTTGGTAATATTATTAGAAAATACAAGATTAGTTTCCATGGTTATGCTGATGATACTCATTTCAACAAGATCAGATAAAACTTCTAAATTATCTAAGCTAACAGAGTGTGTTAAAAATGTAAAAAGTAATTGTCTGAATACTTAAGCCTGATTTGTTCATATCTGTGCACCTGCACAGACAAATGGCATTTCAGCTCAGCCAAAAAAAAGCCTATATAAATGTAATTTTTCCCTATTAAATTCGGATAAGACAGAGATATTACTTATTGAACCAAAAAAAACAGTACATGATTACAATTTGCATCTAGACGGATGTACTGTTACTTCCTCTACAGTCAAAAATTTAGGTATTATACTGGACAGCAACTTGCCTTTTGAAAATCATATTTCCCATGTTACAAAAACAGCATTCTTTCATCTTAGAAACAATGCCAAGCTACGGAACATGTTACCTTTTTCTGATGCAGAAAAGCTAGTTCATGCATTCATGACCTCTAGACTGGATTACTGTAATGCACTGCTAGGAGGTTGTCCTGTATCTTCAATAAACAAGCTACAGGTAGTCCAAAATGCAGCTGCTAGAGTCCTTACCAGGTCAAGAAAATATGATAATATTACCCCAATATTACAATCTCTGCATTGGCTAAAAAAAAAAAAAACTACAGAAAGTGGCGAAGTCACGTAGTCCGTGAAGGACAGATTATTAACAGCTGGTCTGTATGGTAATTAAAGTACATCATTCAGGACATGCAAATGTTCGTTTCGTTCACTGACATCAAATGTGGCTTATCATCTGAAACATGTTAGTAGTAACCTCATTACATGACCACTAGCTTGAACCTAGAAAAATGTGTGCTATTGAAGTGTTTGTGTGCGGAGTGTGAAAGCTGAACAGTAGTGCGCTCACTGCTTGTTAACTTGGAGGCACGGTGCGATCATTTGCATTTAACTTAAAAGATTCTGCCAGTTTTGGTCAGAGTAATATATCTTTTGAATCTGTGAAAGGTCTACTTTTCTTTGCGTGCACTCAGAATAACATCAAAACATTGTGCTTTTGTAAAATAATGAAAACAAACAGAGTGCGCTTTCTGCCATCTAGGTCTCTGTGAACTTGTGAGAGTTAAGAGAAAAAAAACGATGAATGAACCAAAACTCTGCTTGCCTCAAAAACATAAATATATCTACAGAAATCGAAATGTCTGCTTTTAAATGAACCAATTAAAATGGAAAACAAAAATGTTCAGATTATGTAATCTGTATGAAATGTGCGCGTCCACTATGGAGATCACTGCAGCCGAAAATACAGAAAACACTAGTTTATCAATGAAATACTATGTTAAAGCAGTCTTCTTGTAGTTTTCCCTAAAGCATTCATAATCATTACTTCTGCAGTGCACTGTAAGCTACAGGCAATTAAAAGGCTCATTATTATGAATTAAAGGTTTATTAATATAAACATGCGGTAAAAGTCAACTAATCGCTTCAAATGAACGACTATTAGTTGATCAGAAAAATCTTTAGTCAAGGGCAGCCCTAATGTCTTCTTTTTGGAGAGGCAAGTTTTGATGGCATTAGTGACATGCACTATTAATGCCTTTATCACAGGTGCCAGTACACCACAATCCATCGTATTCATCCACGCAGAATAGCGGAGTTAAACTCAACATAATCATTAAAACAATGAACCACTGAAACGTGTCTTTTCTGTACTGCAGATTTAATTGTTATTTCACAGCTTTTATGATTTTTCTAACTTGTAACACTGAATCTGACAAACTGCTTGAAGTTGTATAACCTTATTGAAGAATCATGAATATACACCAACCTATTTGTTGTTCAGTATCTTCCGGTTTTATTCTGCTGGGTTCTGGATCAGTCATGTTTTTGACTTTCTTTCATAAACTGTTGTGGGAGAGGCTGAATGTCGGTGAATTGCTGTGTGGTTGGAGGAGCAGATCTGTCAAAAATCAAAAATAAATCAGTTATTAAATTGATGCTTTTGTTACTTCACACACTTAAATAATGTTGTGTTTATTCCGCTATCAATATATAAAGTTATTTAATTTGTAAATTTTTAACTCGAATTGGTCTCATTGGAATACAGGAATCCAAACTGTCGAACGTCAATATGATAAGGTACTCATTCTCTGAACTTCTTTCATAGGATCTTCATTTGCCTCCCTGTAATCGTACACAAAATGCTCTGCGAACACTTCACTGTTGTGACAGCCAAGATATTCACATTGGGGCTCTCGTCGGGGTTTATATACTTGCCGGCTCAGGACATTTCAATTCCTATGGTATCTGCATGTCTAATCTATTTTATCCACAAACGTCTTCAGGGAATAAGCGTAATAAGAATGTAACATCTAAAATCAGACTTGCACAATTAAATGTGCGGTCTATGACTATAAAAGCAGCATTGCTTCATGATATTATCCTGGAAAGGAAACTTCAATTTCTTGCATCACTCAAATGACTGTTACAATCTAAACTTGGCCTCGCCACCTGGACATACATATTAGGGATGGGCATTCCAAGCAAAAATAATATTTGAAAATCGCTGGGTATTACTCGATTATTATTCGAAAAATCGCACGCCTCCCCCGCAAGCACGCACAAACACCCATAAACAGAGAGAGATGGGATTCACGCTTTGAATCTGTATGATAAACTGTTTAATTCAGAAGATAGGCTACCTTAACTCAAGCCATATAATGATTGTAACGTGCTGAAACACATTAATATAATAAACATAATTGAATGATGGCATTTATTAACATAACAGTCCATCGATTAGCATAAATCAACTGCTCATAAGGCTAGGACATTTCCATTTCAAAAAATTTAATCCCTAAAGGGAATACGAGATGGGAGGAAAAATATACTTCAATATCTTCTGTAGCAATTATATCGTTGGGTAATTATACTGTATATAAACTGCGGGCATCAAGGAGTCGTTAATAATATGCAAGGCATTGAAATCGCTTTTGAACGCGCGCTTGTTTTTACTTTCACTTTCGAGATTCGCGATCACATACGGAGCAGCACTCGGCAGTATTACCACACATTTTACAAGATTAGATGTTTGTCAGTGGTGCTCAGGATCTGCAAATCATTCGCCATCATCCTATCAGTCATCCTTCCTTACTCCGTTTATGTGGGAAGTTAAATGTCATGTACTGTAATGTAACAGGCCACCGCTAGCAAGCGGCTAACCATGTCCCTTTAGTGGCTCCGTAGAACGTGTTATTTGTTTTACACACCTTTCTGCATACGGATTCAGTACACCTCTAACCCAGTCGGGGGTGTTTGTGGTCCACACAGACCACTTATTTGACATCGTCCCAAGTTACTGTAACCATTATATGCTATGCAAGTCTACAGTGAGTGCGTGTGACAAAGCATTCTTCTGTTGTCTTTGACAGCTTTTAGGGGTGTTATTGGCCACGCCACATGAACGCGACACCACCGCATCAGCACGGAAAACATGGGGAAAGACAATCACACAACCGATTCGATATTCTATAATTAAATCAACTAATTGAATATTTGAAAATCGTGACCCATCCCTAATACTTATATTGATAGACCTTGACTCACCAGTAAAGGTGGTGGTCTTGCAATTTTATACAAATCTGAAATGCCTGTTTCTGTAATGACCACACCATGTTATGTCTTCATTTGAATGATTGGTGGTGAAAATTAATGGCAACAATCCTATACTTGTAATACTTATTTATCGTCCTCCTAAACTAGACACCAGTTTTGTGAAGAAAATTAATTTAGTTGTACTTCTCAATAAACGTGAATATTTAAAACTATGTATGACATCCTTCATTTTAATGTGTAACATTATTTGATTGATGCGTTATATTAGGGTCGGAGCTAAACTGAGCTGTGGCCCTCCAGGAATTGAGTTTGAGACCAATGGTATATAGCAGGGGTGGCGAACTCCGGTCCTGGAGAGCCGCAGCCCTGCAGAGTTCAGCTCCAACCCTAATGAAAACTCACCTGCTTGTAGCTTCCTAGTAACTGTTAAGACCTTGATTAGCTTGTTCAGGTGTGTTTGATTAGGGTTGAAGCAAAACTCTGCAGGGCTGCGGCTCTCCAGGACCGACGTTCGTCACCCCTGCCCTAGTATTATGCTATTCAAGCATTGCATGCAATCATGAAAGATATGAATCATTTAAGATGATCAACATAGTCATTTTGATATAATCATCTATGGGCTGGAAATTGTTTATTTGAACAACTGTAATTTGATATAATTGAGGATTGCATCATAAAGTAAGTGCATGAAAAATGTGAGCATTATTGGTTAATACAGCGGTGTCAAACTCAGTTCATGGAGGGCCACAGTCTTGCACAGTTTAGATGCAACCCTAATTAAACACACATGATCCAGCCAACAAGTCATTAAAGCTTATTTGAAAACTACATGGTATGCGAGTTGAAGCAGGGTTGAAGCTAAACTCTGCAGGGCCCTCCAGGAACTGAGTTTGACACCCCTGGTTTAATACAATAAGTTTCTCACCAAACCTTTAATTTAAAGTTGCAGTCTGTAAGTTTTGCCTCTTTGTCGCCATCTCTGTTTGAAAACCTGGAATTGCAGCTGGGTGCGGAATTATCTAACTTGCGTGGGTTGTGAGTCGGCACGGCTCCAGCGTGGATTAATCTAATGTTCTGAAGAGTATGTGTGGCAGTCAGTCACCGCACCGGTGTGGATATATACTGTACTTCGCAATCACAGATTCTAGCCTACGTCTTGGAATACGACTCAAATAAGAATTTTCACCGTATATTGACATCTGAACAAGTAACAAGTTTGCCCCGTTTGTTCTGACCAACTGAGGAAAAAAGCATTACCATAAATCTCGCTACCAATGGTGATTAAATATAAAGATCGGTTAGCTCATATCACATCAAACTGTGGAAATTACTATTATTGTTATACTTTATTCTCAAATTAGTAATGTTAACAACATCAGCATTGCCTATAGTGTGTATCAGCGTGTATATTTCAATTTCTGTACAGTCTAATCTCTAATTGTCATACCATTCCAATTTCATATTAAGAAATTCTTTTAACCCAAAAAGCAAATTATGCTCCCTTCGAACTGGTTTTCTTTCAAATACAAATCTTGTGTAATCCCAGGCTATCTGTAATCAGAAGCACATTTATAACTGGAATATAATTTCATTTCATTCACATGTTTCTTAAACACATAATCCTTTATGGATCACAATCCGCCATCAAAATTATACATTTAATTATTCTGGCTGCTGTGAGAAAAAGCAATAAACGATCGGCCACCTGCAGGATCCTCACATGCGATAGCCTAGAAGGAGGGCCACAGTCTTGCACAGTTTAGATGCAACCCTAATTAAACACACATGATCCAGCCAACAAGTCATTAAAGCTTATTTGAAAACTACATGGTATGCGAGTTGAAGCAGGGTTGAAGCTAAACTCTGCAGGGCCCTCCAGGAACTGAGTTTGACACCCCTGGTTTAATACAATAAGTTTCTCACCAAACCTTTAATTTAAAGTTGCAGTCTGTAAGTTTTGCCTCTTTGTCGCCATCTCTGTTTGAAAACCTGGAATTGCAGCTGGGTGCGGAATTATCTAACTTGCGTGGGTTGTGAGTCGGCACGGCTCCAGCGTGGATTAATCTAATGTTCTGAAGAGTATGTGTGGCAGTCAGTCACCGCACCGGTGTGGATATATACTGTACTTCGCAATCACAGATTCTAGCCTACGTCTTGGAATACGACTCAAATAAGAATTTTCACCGTATATTGACATCTGAACAAGTAACAAGTTTGCCCCGTTTGTTCTGACCAACTGAGGAAAAAAGCATTACCATAAATCTCGCTACCAATGGTGATTAAATATAAAGATCGGTTAGCTCATATCACATCAAACTGTGGAAATTACTATTATTGTTATACTTTATTCTCAAATTAGTAATGTTAACAACATCAGCATTGCCTATAGTGTGTATCAGCGTGTATATTTCAATTTCTGTACAGTCTAATCTCTAATTGTCATACCATTCCAATTTCATATTAAGAAATTCTTTTAACCCAAAAAGCAAATTATGCTCCCTTCGAACTGGTTTTCTTTCAAATACAAATCTTGTGTAATCCCAGGCTATCTGTAATCAGAAGCACATTTATAACTGGAATATAATTTCATTTCATTCACATGTTTCTTAAACACATAATCCTTTATGGATCACAATCCGCCATCAAAATTATACATTTAATTATTCTGGCTGCTGTGAGAAAAAGCAATAAACGATCGGCCACCTGCAGGATCCTCACATGCGATAGCCTAGAAGCTGGGACAACTTCTTTATGTTTACAGACGTGACGTAATGACGCGGTAGCATGCTCGAATTTCCCGCGTAAACCTACCCGTACCACTCAAATTAGTAAACATTATTATAAGCTAATCGTTGTGAATGTAAGTAAGTAAGGCAATAGTTTTGAACACTGGCTGGTTATGTACTTGCTCAAATATTGATTTTGGATCATTTTTAACCAAAAAAAAAAAAAAAAAAAAAAGTTACGGACAGCAGCTTTAATTATCCAAAACCGTTTTTAGTCATAATATTTTAAGCTTAGGCTAATCGAAAAGCTCTTTAATGTGATATTCTGTTTGTATTGTTTTCTTGCAGTTCTGTAATATATACTGTGGTGTGAAAGTTTTTTGCCCCCTTCCCGTTTTTTTATTTTTTTGCATATTTCTCACACTTAAAATATTCAGATCATCAAACTAATTTTAATATTACACAAAGATAAACAGAGCAAATACAAAATGCAGCTTTGAAATTATGATTTCATTAAGGAAAAAGCTGTCCAAACCTGCCTGGCACTACATGAAAAAGTAATTGCTCCCTAAATCTAATAACTGGTTGTGACACCCTTTGCAGCAACAACTGCAATCAAGTGTTTGCGATAACTGGCAAGGAGTCCTTCACATCGCTGTGGAGGAATTTGAGGGTTTTCGAGCATGAATGGACTGTTTAAGGTCAAGCCACAGCATCTCAATCGGATTTAAGTCCGGACTTTGACTTGGCCACTCCAAAACCTTAATTTTGTTTTTGAGCCATTCAGAGGTGGACTTGCTGGTGTGTTTCGGATCATTGTCCTGCTGCATAACCCAAGACGGCCACACATTCTCCTTCAGGATTTTCTGATAGAGTGCAGAATTCATGGTTACATAAATTATGGCAAGTCGTCCAGATCCTGAAGCTGCAAAGCAGCCCCAGATCATCACACTACCACCACCATGTTTGACTGTTGCTATGATGTTCTTTTTATGAAATGCTGTGTTGGTTTTACACCAGATGTAACGGGACACACACCTTCCAAAAAGTTCAACTTTTGTCTCATCAGTCCACAGAATATTTGGCCAAAAGTCTTGGGGATAATCAAGATTTTTTTGGCAAATGTGAGACGAGCTTTTGTGTTTTTTTTGGTCAGCAGTGGATTTTGCCTTGGAACTCTCCCATGGATGCCGTTTCTTTCTTATTGTTGAATCATGAACACTGAACTTTATTGAGGCAATGCAGTTCTTTAGATGTTGTTCTGGGTTCTTTTATGACCTCTTGGATGAGTTCTCGTTGCACTCTTGGAATAATTTTGGTTGGCCGGCCACTCCTGGGAAGGTTCACCACTGTTCCAAGTTTTCTACATTTGTGGATAATGGCTCTGACCATGGTTCGCTGGAGTCCCGAAGCCTTAGAAATGGCTTTATAAGCCTTTCCAGACTGATACGTCAACTATTTGGTTTCTCATCTGTTCTTGAATTTCTTTAGATCGCGGCATGATGTGTTGCTCTTTAAGCATGCTTCACTTTGTCAGACAGGTTCTATTTAAGTGATTTCTTGATTCAACAGGTCTGCCAGTAATCAAGCCTGGGTGTGGCTAGTGAAATTTAACTCAGCTTTCTAAAATAATGAGGTTAATCACAGTTCTTTCATGTTTTAACAGGATTTTTCACACAGGGCCAGGTAGGTTTGGACAGCTTTTTGCAAATTTAATTTACGCTTACAGTCTTATGTACACTTCCACAACTCTTCCCCTGCGTATGCAAATCTTTTAGGCATTAAATTACCTTCATACATTTCCCACTATGTTTATAAATGGTCATTCTTTTCCCCTAACCTTAAATGTTTCATCTTTCACATCAAATTCTTACTTCGTTTCAATTAATTCAGTTAGAATAATAAGAAACTGAAGAGTTGTTACCATTCAAATGAAATTAGTAGTTTGCCCAAAAATCTATTATTTTCAATTCCGAGTTTGTTATTCGTTTGGTGGGTGGACATGCGGCGTATGCCTGCGAATACGTGACAAATTATATCTTAAAAACGGGACGATTCCGTATTATTCGGAATGGCTGGCAACCCTAGGGCTAGGCTAAATGTTTGTTTGAGAATAGACGCACAAATAGAGCTGTACCAGATTTAAACAACTCATAATGAAATGACCCTGTAAAATGTTGGTTTAACGAGCTGTATTTTTTTTATAATTGTAAAAAATATACAAATTACCTCACCTCAGGAGACTCAAAGCTGTGTGATGGCGCTAGCGGTGGCTTCTTGTTTTCTTCTTCAATCTATTATTTTCAATTCCGAGTTTGTTATTCGTTTGGTGGGTGGACATGCGGCGTATGCCTGCGAATACGTGACAAATTATATCTTAAAAACGGGACGATTCCGTATTATTCGGAATGGCTGGCAACCCTAGGGCTAGGCTAAATGTTTGTTTGAGAATAGACGCACAAATAGAGCTGTACCAGATTTAAACAACTCATAATGAAATTACCCTGTAAAATGTTGGTTTAACGAGCTGTATTTTTTTTTTATAATTGTAAAAAAATATACAAATTACCTCACCTCAGGAGACTCAAAGCTGTGTGATGGCGCTAGCGGTGGCTTCTTGTTTTCTTCTTCTTCTTCTTCTTATTCCAGGTTTAACGGCGGCTTGCATCCAAACGCGTTGCATTACCGCCACCTTCTGGATTATTTTCCTGCATCAGTACTCCTTCTTCTTATATTTTCACGGCGGTTGTCATCCAGCGTATTGGTGCATTACCGCCATCTTCTGCTCCAGAGTGTGGATCAGAAGCATCATTACTCCGGCTTATTTCCTTCATCATATTCTCCTCATCAGAACCTTTCTAATGAAGAAATTACAAATATTTCTTCAGCCTTGTCTATCCACACCACTTTGCAGTATATCTTTTATACCCGTCCCTGGCAACCCACCTATTCTTAATTCTTCCATATTTCTCTTTTGTTACTCAACGTTTGGGAAACTGTTGGGGAAAACATTTGGTGTGTAACATATCAGATCCGTGCAGTGGCCTTCTGTCTCATTAATGTTAATCTAACAATAAAAGAAAAGATCACTGCACTTGATTTAACTGCTTTTGTAGTTTTAACAATCACTTTATTTATAATGAACACACTGAAGTGATTTTTACATTTGATTATTTGTTTTTCTTACTTGAATGCTTTTTAGATGTACAATTTTTTTTTTAAAAACTAATGCATTAGGCCTATTTCTTTCTTATATTTGTTTTTATAATATTTGTTTTTGCATCTGTTCTTATTATTAATAGCAAACATAAAATAAAAAATGGCTATTTTGTGATTTATTAATATAGTAATTAATATTAAGAAAGGAAGTGGAGGAAACAATGCAACATCGCTAGGTGATTGCTTGGTGATTTTGCTTTGGAACCTTCAGAAAACTGCAACTTGATTTTTCTCAGGACTGACTTTGCTGACTTCAAACGGGTGTAGCTCAGTCATTTTTCATCCAAAAATGTGCTCATTGTGACTCATTTTGCCAGCACAGTTCAAGTATTTTAATCTGTATTTATTTGTATTTTTACATTCTACCTTTAGTGTTATCTGTGTGCAACAAGGATCTGAGAGTAACGCAATTTCAATTCTTTGTATGTGCTGTACATGTGGCAGAATTGACAATAAAGCAGACTTGGACTTTGATGCCGGTTCACATTTACAACATGTTTGCTGCGTAAATCAGATGGGCTGTTTGAAAATGCAAATTCAACAGCTGTATATAGCAGTGCAGCGCCCATAAACGCTGCTTTATCAGGCATTACAGGCAAGATTAATTGAAAATGACATTGAACATTTTCTGGAGGCAGACGGTTTCCTTCAGAGGTACAGTGATATAGAAACATCCGCACCACATTTCGATTTTGAAACATGCAGTGCTCATGTTTATTCAACAAAGTCAAAGCCTTTTGGAAAATCTATTTGTGGCGGTCAGTTTTGATATTGTGGGGCCGCCACAAATAAATCACTGTATGTGAAACACTGGGTTGCATCCCACAGCATAACAACCTGAACCCAGCTTCATTCTACTCATCACTTTAACTGCGTTTGTAGTTGATGCCACTAGCCAGACTGTTAAACAAGCACAGACCAGAAGTGAACTTCGGGCCAGGTGCATGCATTCGATGAAACCATCTACTGATGACTTCTGAGGAGGACAGAAAACCTGAAGAGGACTATAATTCAGTTTACTCAAAGTTTATTAAAAAGACATTTTCAAAAACTGAGGAGTTCCTTGTTTTATTTATTAGTTTGAATGGGTATTACTTAACATTTGAACAAACTTCAAAAGCCGAATAATCAAATTTACTGATTAATCTGTGAAATAATCAACAATCAATAGATCAATCATTCTAATAATATCTGATTAATCGATTATCAAAATAATTACTTGATGCAGCCCTACATCTATCACACCTGGAAGTACAGGATCAGTACTTGAACTACTTATTATTTCAGGCAGACATATAATTTATGAGAGATTAGAGAAGATAATTGAGTGAATCATTTCCCGCATGAATGACAGTGATACGGCTTCTCTCCAGTGTGGATCCTCTCATGTATTTGTAGATGTGTTGACCGTTTGAATCTCTTGTCACAGTGTGAGCACTTGTAAGGTGTTTCTGTAGTGTGAACTGTCTTGGGCATTTTCAGTTCAGCATCTGTAAAAAAAAAAAAAGTCTTCCCACACTCAGAGCAAGCATGATCCTTCACACTGCTTAGGGATGCAATGATTATAGATATTGTTGGTACGATTATTGTCGGAGGAATAATCACGGTTTTACGATTATGACGATTATTATAATTATTATTATTTATTCATATCCCAACATTACTAATGTATAAAATCACATGAACACTCTTTAGATATTAAAGTGTTATTTATTGCTGGCTTTTGAAACAGAAATAACACAGTAACCAACAATACAGCACAAAATAATAATAAACAAAAGTCCATCTCTCCCATTGGAATTTAAAAAAGCTGACCTCTGCTCTGTAAACATCCATAACAGTATTTCTCTTTTGAAAATAACAAATGGAAATAGATCACAAAAGTATTTAATGTTTTCAGTTTGATCCAGTATGGTTTTCTGGCCTTGACCCTTACGCACAGAGATTGTTCCAGATTCTCTGAATCTTTGGATGGTATTATGCACTGTAGATGATGATAACTTCAAACTCTTTGCAATTGTTCTCTGAGAAGCTCCTTTCTGATATTGCTCCACTATTTTTGATCCTCTGCCCATCTTGACTTCTGAGAGACACTGCTACTCTGAGAGGCTCTTTTTATACCCAATCATGTTGCCAGTTGACCTAATAAGTTGCAAATTGGTCTTCCAGCTGTTCCTTATATGTACATTTAACTTTTCCGGCCTCTTATTGCTACCTGTCCCAACTTTTTTGGAATGTGTAGCTCTCATGAAATCCAAAATGAGCCAATATTTGGCATGACATTTCAAAATGTCTCACTTTCAACATTTGATATGTTATCTATATTCTATTGTGAATTTTATGAGATTTGTAAATTATTCCATTCCTTTTTTACTCACAATTTGTACAGTGTCCCAACTTTTTTGGAATTGGGTTTGTAATAATTCATATGATTTTACATGTGGCCTAAGAAAATCATGTCTATTATTTTGGTTTGTGAGATCGGAGATCGTGCTACGCATGTGTACAAACGTTCAGGAGGACACAAACTTCTTGAGAATGCTGCCCCGTGACTTTTATTAATAAAATAGATTAAATAGCCTACTGGAGAGGTGCACAGATGCATGTAGGCTAATTCACACAGCCAACTGTCACCTCTCTCTCGAATAATTTATTCAAGTAGCTAAATGTTATAATTAATTAATTCAAATAAATGTGATCTTACCGCACTATTTCATCTCTTTCTGATCTGAAGCGGGTCGAATCCTGAGCTAACGAGCTGTAGTTTCGCATCCGGTGGTTCTTGCCTTCACGTCGTGCATTAAAATCGTTCAAATGTACAGCAAGCCGTGCATTATCCCTTATGTATTCGCTCTTTAGCAGCAGTTTTTTACAGCAACATTGAATTGACACCCTGGTCATTCTTGGTGTACCCAAAATGGTCCCACACTATCGACAGGCATTTCTCTGGTGGAAGTAAAGCTTTGCTGTTTGGTCCCTCTGTCATAGTTAATCTAATGCAGTAGCCTCCGTGCCTCTGATAAGCACGTCGTTTTAAGCTGGTGCACCGCTAGTGTAACTTTGTTTTCGTTTTGCGCAAGCTGCAACAGTTCCGTTCCGTGTAACAGAAACACTCGGTTTAGCAGAACCTTTACGATTAATTAACCGTGACGTTTTAAAGCGCGGTTAATCGCGAAACCGGTTAATCGCTGCTATGTCTTTTCTGGTGTATCTTTAATGCAAACATCTGACTAAAACTCTTTCCACATAAATAACACGCATAAGGCTTCTCCTTTGTATGAACTTTCAGGTGGTCCTTCAGTAAATGTACCCTAGCAAATGTTCTACTGCTTTGGTCACAGTTATCTAGTCTTTCTCTTGAATGAGTAACATGGATTTTCCTGTGTTTGTTAAGGGTAGCTTTTAATCTGAAGCTCTTCCCACATTGACCACATGTGACTCCCCAGTGTGGATATTCATGTGTTTCGTAAGGTTTCCTTTAATTGTGAAAGTCTTTTCACACTGAGCACATGGGTATAGCTTCCCTTCAAGATGACATTTTATGTTAATATCAAGATTTTGCTTGCATGAGAGACTCTTTTCACACTGAGGTCATGTTTCATCTCTTCTTTTCAATGAGGAACTCCAGGATATTTCTTCAGTTTTTACATGATGGCTCTCCCCCTCTTCAATCAGTTCTTGAATCTCCTTGTTTTCTTTTATAAGGTCTAAAATTAAAGTAAAAAATTCATTAAAAAAAGTTTTCAGTAAATCTTGAAAATGTGAAAGGAAAAGGACACGTGAAACCTGAGAAAACAGCAGAAAAGTATAAACATTTTGATGCATTCATTTGAATTCAGTACATTTATTATCCAATTATTATTTTTTAAAACATTACAGGTACAGGTTTGGTAGTGAGAATTATTACTAAATGCTTGATTAACTACATTTTACACTTGTGACATTTACATTTTTTTTTTAAATATGGTTGCAAAAACTGTGAACCCAATATAAATATAAAAATGAATCCGTTCAGATAATATTTATTCTGACCTCCTGATGTTTGCAATCAGTATGAATGTTTCTCAAACCACCTTTGATTTGTTAAAACAACAAATGTTGAAAACAACTATACTGGTTACTACACTCTAAAAAATGCTTGGTTATTTTTTTTTTTACCCAAATTGCTGGGTTCAGCCTGTTGGGTCATTTTATTTGGTTGTTTTTAATATTTTTACCCAGGTGCTGGGTTATTTTTTAACCCAAATGCTGGGTTCAGCTTGTTGGGTCATTTTATTGGGTTATTTTTAATATTTTTATCCAGGTGCTGGGTCATTTTAAAGCTGGGTTATTTTTTTCTGCCTAACCGCTGGGTTGACCCCGTCTCCGGTGAAACTAATCAACAACGGAGCTGCTGAGAGCACGGGTTTTTTAAGTCCACAGGAGAGAGCAGCTCTCAGCGCTGCTGCAGATTTGGTGCACTCTTTCTGGGAAATAAAGGTTTGTATACATTTTATTTAATTTATAAAGTCTTTAATGTGTTGTAAATTATATTATTTTACACAACGCAACAAAAGGACAAGATGTCAGTCAGCTGCGTCAGCGGCTGTACTAATGTGCTCTGCATCCCTGATGTTATATAGAAAACTACCATTTAAAAATGGTACCGCTCAAATAAATATGCATGTGGATTAAATATGCATGTGGATATGGGAAAAAAATCGAAATAATCTTATATATAATAATAAAACAATCCTATGTATAAAAGGACATGCTGTTTTAGTAACTTTGACAATGTCTGCATCTCATTCCCTCGGGGAGCCATAGTTACATACATAACCTAGAGTTGTTCCCCTTCAGGAACTCACATTGCGTTGAAATGCTTTGGGAACGAGTATGCCCATGCGGCCATGCTTGCAAATCCCTGCCTAGTGTGGAAGAGCACAGCTAAGGCGGGAGAACAAAGAAGCCAGGAGTGGCATGAATGTCAAGGTTGTAGAACCTCACAAAAGTAAGCGGCATGGACCAGCCCGAAGCGTTACAGATGTCAAGCAAAGAAACACCTGAAAAGAAGGCCTTGGAGGCTGCCATACTTCGAGTAGAATGAGCCCTGACCCCAAGAGAAGAGGGGAGGTCAGAGGACCCGTAGGCTGAGGAAATAGCATCCACAATCCACCTGCAAATTGTCTGTTTTGTAGCAGGAAGACCCTTCTTAGGAGGACCATAACAGACTAAAAACTGGTCCGACTTCCTCCACAGGGCACCTCCAAAACCACGGCCAGATCCCATGGCGGGACTCTAGAGCATGCCAGAGGCCTCAGCGCACCACGGAGGAAACGTGTAACAGGGTTCCTTACCAATGACTGACCACCAAGAGGGCCATGGTAAGAAGCTATAGCCACCACGTATACCTTCAAGGTAGAAGGGGATAACCCTGTGAAGAACTGCTCCTGCAGGAAGTCCAGCACTGAACCAACCTGCAGTTAACTGGATCCAGCTGATGTTTGTCGCACCAAGAAGAGACACCCACAGTCTCCATAACTCCAGGCGGGGGTGAAAGATGGAGCCCCCCGGAGCGGCCATTCATGACTGCTCCCCAGCCCATGAGGGAGGCATCTGTCAATAGTGTTACGCAACGACAAGGAGCCCCCAACACCGGGCCCTGAGACAGGAACCAAAGTTTCCTCCACATGTCTAAGGCACGTAAGCATTGCCGCATGACCTTGATCATGCAAAGCGGGTTCCCCCTCGGGGAAAACCCATTGGTCCTGAGCCACCACTGCAGGGGTCTCATGTACAGCAGGCCAAAAGGTTTCCCGTTGGACGCAGCTGCCATCAGACCCAACATTCTTTGGAACTGTTTGACACAGGGTTCGTACAGAAACTGCAAAATGAAATTCCAGGACTTTCAAGGACTTTTCAAGCACTACCAGTGGCGGCTTGTGGGTTTTAAAATAGAGGAGGCACACTAATTGTATTGGTCTGGGATCCCTGCCGATTATTATTATTATTATTATTTGCTTAACCACTTTAAAATGGCTTTTTGGTTGCTTTTAGTCCGAAAACGTAAAGAAAACGACATACATACAGCAAGATAATATAATTTCACTTACCTGGCCTATCACTTGAAGCAAACATCCATTCCTTCTTAAAAGTCTGTGTTAAAAAAGCCTGTTGCGCCATTTAATTAAGTAGCCTATATCCAGCTTAGGCTGTTTTCCCTAAATTTGTATATATACTGTTTGAATGACAGCTTGGTAAATCTGTTGGCGATCAAAGATTCAATATCACTACTCATCATAAGTACTTGGTACATTATCATCGCAGCGGCAGACGTTCAAACTAATATTACGTAATTTACATCTCTTTGATGATTGGTTGATATCAGAAGGAGGCTAGCCTCCCTTGCGAGGGTTCTTTTCTCAACACTCCTCAGTGCTGAAAGTAAACACTCGATGGTGATTGGCTAATTTTTTTTTACCAATGGAGGCACGAGAGCTCAGCTCTCCCCCGGCCTCCCCCTACCCTTCTCTATCATTAGCGGTTGTAATTACATCAGCAGATCCGGCACATTCGCAATAGAAAAACGGTGCTTTCACGTTAAGGTATTACAAAAAAAAAAAAAAAAACATTCTGAGACATGAACTGAAATTAATTGTGAATTTTATTAACATTAAATCGTCGTCCTCCCATTTTCACCTCATAATTATGGGGAAGCTGTGCCTCCCCTGCCTCCCCCGATGAGCCGCCACTGTTCACGACTGACTATAGCTATTACAATAATGTAATTAAAACTTCAGTATATAAGTCTGCAATAGCGCACTGTTCTCTACAGACTTGTAATTCATTATATTTTTCTACAGCTTTGTTTTTATTTTATTTTATTATTTTACTGGCCTTTTCAGTGCCACCTTTGCACTTTCTATTATACAATTTTTAATCTATTATTTTTTGCTTGCATATCTCCAACAAAATATTTGTAGGCCTACTGTACCATAATGTCTGCCTGCAGTTAAAAAGTTATCAGAAATAATCACATTTGTTTTGCTTAACCTATATTCTAATACCAAGTAATCGGCCTGAGTAAATTGTACCATTATAAAATCGTGACTGCACAAGTAGTGTAGTAATTTAGGAGGTGAAAATACTGTGAAATTACATACATACAAATGGCAAGAAATTTTAAAGCATAACAACCGAATGTCTATGAAACGTCTATGCACTTAAATTCTTTGAACTAAAATGGCTATTATTGCAACCATACAGCCTATGAATGAATGAAAATGCATATTTTTCAATTAAAGAAAACTTGTGGGTTGAGTGTGGGCTAATTCTGGTGCATGGTTTTCTACTTCAATAAAATGAGGTCCAAGTTTAAGAATGCACTAGAAGTTAAATCTTTTTAAATGTATTTTCCTCTCTATTTAACAGCCTTAACTTACAGTAGTGAAAGATGTCTCCCCTCAGGTAGATTAAATGTTTTCCTGCCTTGCTAAATTTTGGGCTCATGATCAATAAATTGCATTCGCCCAAACTGATTTGCCAAAATCAAATCGCGGACGTAAGTGTGAGTTCTGCTCGGTGTGAAACAGGAGCAGCCAGCAGAGGATTCCGCTTGGTCTTAAAGCCTTCATCAACCGCCTACGTTCACAAATAAAACAATATTTTGCGCTAAAATAATGATTAATTATCAATTGAGAATTCAACTGAGGAGAAACTGTTATAACTTTCATACGGGACGCTTCTTTGATGCCTTAAATACCATCCATAAAAATCCATATTTCAACCCCATAGCAGTGGCCTTACGGTCAAAAAACAGACCGGCCCGGTGCTCCCGATTAGCCAATTCGGGCCTGGTTAGAAATATAAAAACTTAAATCAACCCCCATATAGCATACATGAATCACCTCGCAGCAGATCTATACAGGTGGAGCTGGGGAAGGTGGAGGGTTTCTGAAGCAAGCTGCATCTGCTACAGCAAACACTAGTCATATATTTTAATGTTGAGCAGCGAGCTTATTGGCTACCGATACAGGAGAAAACCAATCAGCTGTGCCATGTGATAATGATGTCATTAGGACAGATTGAGTTAGACCTATCAGACTGAGCCCTCTAGAGTTTCATGCCTGAACTCTGTATTGGTTATACTACAATCATAATAAAAGGGCAGCTGTTTCTTCAACAAAACCACAAAATTAGCAAATTTAATCAACATTAAAATATTTACAGATAGATTAATTAAACCTGTCGCTCATATCTTTCAAGTTGTTGCACTTGTTAAAGTCATAGGTCACATGATAACGTCAACATGGCAGATCGCATTCAGACTCAAAGAGATTTGGCTGTAGAGTATGTAGGAAACGTTTTCCTCGTCGAAGCAGAGACCAGGAGACGTTGGGATTCTGTTACTCTTTATTGAGGAATCACTGTGTGTCGCTGCAGTCATCCAAGTCTAACTAAGGCAGTGATACATTGTTGTTTATATACATTTAGGGATCAGTGCTTAGAAATGGAGACAAAGCACCTGGGTGACGACATTAAACAAAGCATGCAAATGAATCGTTGCTGGACCACTGTGACCCAAATTGTGTATGGTAGCAGTGATTCGGGAGTGACATACTTTCCCCCTTTGGTCCAGCAGCCGGATGAATCCACTGTGGCTCCTTTGTCTAACCATGTCCATGCTTCATTTTGAGGAACGTCTTTGTACAGATCAATGATTGATTCAGGAGGCAGAATTGTCTTCTGTGCTGTACTACCTGAACACACTTGTACAGTTGCATAGGAACAAGCTTGTTTAGCAGCTACATCAGCAAGAGCATTATCTTTAGCTTCCGTAGTATTAGATGTTAGATGTGCTTTCACTTTGATCACCGCTAATTTCTTTGGAAGTTTCATGGCAAACATTAGATCTTTCACTAATCCAGCATGCTTAATGGTGGATCCAGTAGAAGTTAGAAATGGTCTACTTTGCCAAATGACACCAAAATCATGAATTACCCCAAAAGCATACCTGGAATCAGTGTAGATATTTGCAACCGATCCTGAAGCTAGCGTGCATGCTCTAGTTAAGGCTACTAGTTCTGCAGCTTGAGCTTAAAAATGATCTGGAAGATGACCTGAAGCTACCACTTCAGTGGTGGAAGAGACTGCATAGCCTGCTCGTCTGTTACCTTCAATGACTTGAGCTGAACCATCAACAAACAACTCCAAATCGGCATTCTCTATGGGAGTTTCTGTTACTTCACTCGTAGGTGCGTATGTAAGCGTAACACAAGTCATTTCTACCTTCAATGACTTGAGCTGAACCATCAACAAACAACTCCAAATCGGCATTCTCTATGGGAGTTTCTGTTACTTCACTCGTAGGTGCGTATGTAAGCGTAACACAAGTCATTTCTCTTTCATCCTCTAACACAACTTCAGTCATTGCAGACATCATACATGAGGATGGGTTCGTGACTGATGCACGCTGTAAAACAATGTTAGGGGCTGTGAGGGTTGTTAACCAATTTCCCCAACGAGAGGAGGTGACAGAAGTGAATTTTGCTTGATTCATTAGTGCGGACACTGCATGAGGGCATCTTACGTTTACAGTCTGTCTGTTTTGTCTGTCTGCCAATTTTGTAGGAATTACTGTAATTTCTGCACCTGTATCAAGCAAAAAGTCAATCTCTTTCTCTTGTATGCTACCTTTCACAAAAATTATTTTGTGATTGTGATGGACTACAGGGGAAATTAAGCACTCACAGCCCTAACTGTTAACACCTGAGCAAGCTGCTCCAACAGTTTGGTGAAGTGGGGAGGGGCTGCTTCAGAGTAGTAAGTAGATTGAGTAGGAGCTGAGTAAAGCTGTTCATTTCTTCTAATGGCTTCTTGCTTTTCCTACACTCTTCCATCCAGTGTCCAGGTTTACCACAGTAATGAAACTGCCCTCCCTCTTAGGACCTTTACGTTTCTGTCGGTTCTCTGTGTTGACCTGAAAGGATACTGCTGCAATCTTTACTCTGGCTTTAACATCAGTCTCTTTCCCATGTAGCTAACCTGTCCAAGCTGTTTTGCAAACTTCCAGTGGACCATGTTAGATCTAAGAATGGCAAAGCAGATCTGTACTCTGATAAAAGGCCATCAAACCATGCTCGAACTAGTGGTCCTTTATGGTCCAGTACCTTCTCTGGAGTGTCAGCTATTCCACTGTATGCTGCAGCTGACTAACAAAATCTTTCAGTGTATTCACTCACAGATTCTTCTTTCCTTTGCACACAGTTAGTGATTCTGTCTATTTTGGGTCCCATGATATTCTTTAGAATTTTCAAAACACCTTCTCTCAAATCGCCTTTACTGGCATGTTGTAGTTCAGAAGTAACAGCAGACTCAAAACTGTTGAATTCAGATTCAGTTAGAATTTGTGACATCAGCTGTGTGACTTCTGCTAACGACATGTCGTAGAGACGCATTTTGCTGATCAATGCTCTTCTAAATTCAGAAAAATTTGTGCGTGCTGAGGGTAAGCTCTGGGAGAGTCTCTCTATATCTTTAGGTCCTAGTGCTTTGGCAACAGCTTGTACTTGGACAACAGAAGAGTTGGGAGGAACACTTTCAATTCCCTCAAATCCCTGAGATCTTCTCGTAGCGCCACATACCTTCACTGAATCTACAGGCACATCAGTTACTGATTGGATGGCTACATCTGTTTCAAAGAAAGCTTGTAAGTCAGGATAATTGTTATCAGGCTGACTAACTTCTTCCACATAAGTTTTTGCTGCAGCTTTGTTGCGGTTCAATTTCTTAGGCAAAGAGGATACTCTAGCACGGAGCTCTTTGTTCTGTTCCTCTAGCTCTGAGTTAAGCCGAGACTGTTGTGTAGCTAGCGCTAAACCAAATTCTCTGTGGCAGCAGATAATGCCTTTCACATTGTTCTTGCGAATACATGCTCCTAGTACCTTTTTACACTCATCTACAGACCAAGTCTTGTCTGGATGGATCTCATATTTCTGAGTTAGTTCCTGTCTAACTTTCTCAGTGATTATTAGGTTCATTTGCACTCCTAACAGTGATTTGAATTCGCTATCTGACCACAAAGGAGTCACGAGACCACCTTTTTCAGTTGTGGGGATCAGTCTAGCATTCTTTCTAAACATTTTGTGAGTTTCTTTGTTACCACAATCAAAACACAAACTTCTCTGATCAACAGAGGGTACACTTGTTAACACAGATCAACTATTGTTAACCTTCCTTGGCAAAGCAGAGGATAACACAAATTACTAGCACTTTACGCTAAGCTTCCCTGCCGAAACAGAGGGTAACAAATATTAACACGTAATGTTAAATCTTCCCTGCATGAACAGAGGATAACCAATATTAGCACGTCATGCTAATCTTCCTTGCCTGAACAGAGGATAACCAATATTAGCACATAATGCTAATCTTCTCTGCCTGGACAGAGGATAACCTTCATCTCTAAAATATTTTTTTTAGAGGATAACTTAGTTAACCAAACCCTACAGCTGTCTGTTAACTCTTCTCTGACGGCACAGAGGATAACAAATTTGTACTGGTCTTAAAGGTTCTTTTGGATAGAGTGGCACTCACCAACCCTTGGTTGTACAGAAAGATTCAGTCTGGAACGAAGTCAGATCTTTGTTGAGCTTGAAGTTTCAATATGGATTCAGGTGAGGAGCTCTATCCGGGTCACGGCCCCAAAACTGTAGGAAACTTTTTCCTTGTTGAAGCAGAAACCAGGAGACATTGGGATATTTTTCATACAGAAGTTACTCTTTATTGAGGACTCGCTGTGCGTCGCTGCAGTCATCCAAGTCTAACTAAGGCAGTGATACATTGTAGTTTATATACATTTAGGGATCAGTGCTTAGAAATGGAGACAAAGCACTTGGGTGACGACCTGCAAGCATGCAAATGAAGTATTCAGGTATAGCAACCTGCCCTTTTTCACCAGTCCTAATCCAATCAGCATAACTACTCAAAGACTGGGGCAGAGGCACCAATAACCATTACAAACAAAAGGTGATAGTCTCAGTAATCTGGTTCATTTGACTAACAATAAGAGAACAGGAACCTCTTGCTACAAACTTTGCTTAAGAGAATCATTTGTCTGATGTCATCATATTTACCTTAAATGCTAAAAACAATGTACATAACTTTTTCAGTTTATATACTATTACATTGGAACCTAGATATAACATTTTATAAATTTGTAATCCAACAAGTACATACTCTTTTAGTGCTCGTTAAGTAAGTACTTATTGAAATTAAGTACCTACTCATTGAGTATGCCATTTCGGATGCAGCCTCTATCTACAATCCTGATTTGCCTAACAACCCACATTCAATCACCCTTGAGTCTTGTACCCTTTTAGAGTCTTCATAGAGCTTCATCCAGCACTGCGTGTTCAGCTCCTCTGTCCACCCTCAGCCCTCTTGGCAGGATTTAGATTACATTAAAAAAACATACTTACATTCACTTGTGCAAACCAGTACTTCCCAAATATTGTAACATAAATGGTATTATATTTCTGCCTGGATTTAATAAATTCTTAATTGTAAACTCACCCATATTCTCTAATTTGTTCTTTAACTAATTTCTTTCCACAGTATATTTCCTACAGTACACTATAACATGTTCAACTGTTTCATTAACGTCACATACCTCACATAGATCGGTTGGATGTTTGCTTATTAAATGCATTGTAGCTACTGTTCAACCTTGTAATTATGTTCTCCTCCAACCTGATACTCTTACCCACTGCTGACTGTATTGATACAAATGTTTACATTTGGTTTATGTGTCCCAACGCTGTTGCCATACTTTCTAAATATTTTGTTTATTGATTTTATTTCTAACCTGCTTCTTTCTAGTGTAAGAGACAGCTACTGCACGTCAGAGAAATGGGTGTGCCTAAAGGTTTCTCATTGGTGAGAGACCAATCAGCCTTAACCATACATATATGTCATTACTTTAGGCTGAAAGAAGATGGTGTGATGCTGTGTATTTACATAGGTGAGGTTAATTGTGAAAAAAAAATTAGGTGTTAAGATGATAAATAGGTGAGGTTAATAAAAAAATTAGGTGTTAAAATGATTCATGCCTGGCTCAAACCTGTTCGTCATCTTACACTGCATGCAGTTGCTTAGTGAGAAACATCAACTAAACAACTATACAGCACGTATTTGGTGCTCAAAATGAGCATAAAATGTTAAATATTTTGCCTAATTAAATGAAATTAAGTGTAAGTGCGCATGTTGCACATGTTCCGGCCCCCATGGTCATGGCACGAAAATAATATTAATGCTATTAATAGTACTTTTAAAAATCTTTACATTAACTGGCTTTCTATTAGCCCTAATGCACTGCAGTGAATAAACAACTGTCTGTGGTCTGCCAGTGGCCACATTATTGGCATTTAGTGTTAAGAGATTAATTTACACACAAACACAAACTATAACACGTATGCCTTCATAAAAAAATGGTCTTAAATTTTATAATTAACTCAGACAAGCCTCAGCGTTCTCAAGATTGCCGGCCACAGTGCTCACAAGGGGATCTAAGTAACAATAGTTTATAGATTCATATTTTAGCCTCCTATGTGTTGTGAAATTCCCATTTATTTTTGTGTTTCAGTTCTGAGCAAAGTTGGTGTATTGATGACTACTGAGGAGGACAGAAAACCTGAAGAGGATAATAATTCAGTTTACTCAAACTATATTAAAAATAAATGTTTAAAAACTGAAGTGATTTCCTTGTTTTATTTATTAGTTAGAATGGGTGTAACTCAACATTTTAACAAACTCCACAAGCCAAATAATTAATAAAGATACTGGTTAATCTGTGAAATAATCAAAGAATAGTTGATTAATCATTCTAATAATCTCTGATTAATCGATTAGCAAAATAATTACTTGATGCAGCCCTACCTAGCACCTGGAAGTACAGGATCAGAACTTCATCTACTTACTGTAATTTCAGACATGCAGACATGTAATTTGTGACAGATTAAAGAATATAATTGAGTGAATCTCTTCCCACATGAATGGCAGTGATACGGCTTCTCTCCAGTGTGGATCCTCTCATGTATTTGTAGATGTGTTGACCGTTTGAAGCTCTTTTCACAGTGTGAGCACTTGTAAGGTGTTTCTGTAGTGTGAACTGTCTGGTGCTGTTTCACTCCAGTGTGGGTTTTCTTGTGTTTGTAAAGAGTTACTCTTCGTATGAAACTCCTCCCACACTGATCACATGTGTACGGCTTCTCTCCAGTGTGGATCCTCATGTGATCATGAAGGCTTTCTTTTCGTTTGAAACTCCTCCCACACTGATCACATGTATATGGCTTCTCTCCACTGTGGGTTTTCTTGTGTGCAATAAGGTTTCCTCTTTGTGTGAAACTCCTCCCACACTGATCACATGTATATGACTTCTCTCCACTGTGGGTTTTCTTGTGTTTGTAAAGGGTTACTCTTCGTATGAAACTCCTCCCACACTGATCACATGTGTACGGCTTCTCTCCAGTGTGGATCCTCATGTGATCATGAAGGCTTTCTTTTCGCTTGAAATTTTTCCCACACTGATCACATGTATATGGCTTCTCTCCACTGTGGGTTTTCTTGTGTGCAATAAGGTTTCCTCTTTGTGTGAAACTCCTCCCACACTGATCACATGTGTATGGCTTCTCTCCAGTGTGGATCCTCATGTGATCATGAAGTTTATCTTTTCGTTTGAAATTCTTCCCACATTGATCACATGTGTGCAGCTTCTCTCCAGTGTGGATCCTCTCATGTATTTGTAGATGTGTTGACCGTTTGAAGCTCTTTTCACAGTGTGAGCACTTGTAAGGTGTTTCTGTAGTGTGAACTGTCTGGTGCCGTTTCACTCCAGTGTGGGTTTTCTTGTGTTTGTAAAGGGTTACTCTTCGTATGAAACTCTTCCCACACTGATCACATGTGTACGGCTTCTCTCCAGTGTGGATCCTCATGTGATCATGAAGGCTTTCTTTTCGTTTGAAACTCCTCCCACACTGATCACATGTATATGGCTTCTCTCCACTGTGGGATTTCTTGTGTGCAATAAGGTTTCCTCTTTGTGTGAAACTCCTCCCACACTGATCACAGATATATGACTTCTCTCCACTGTGGGTTTTCTTGTGTGCAATAAGGGTTCCTCTTTGTGTGAAACTCCTCCCACACTGATCACAGGTATATGACTTCTCTCCACTGTGGGTTTTCTTGTGTGCAATAAGGGTTCCTCTTTGTGTGAAACTCCTCCCACACTGATCACATGTGTGTGGCTTCTCTCCAGTGTGTATCCTCATGTGTTCATTAAGGGTTGCCTTTTCTGCGAAACTCTTCCCACATTGATCACATGTGTGTGGCTTCTCTCCAGTGTGTCTTTTCATGTGTTTGATAAGGTTTCCTTTATGTGCGAAACTCCTGCCACACTGATCACATGAGTATGGCTTTTCTCCAGTGTGGATATTCATGTGGTCTTTAAGGTTTCCTTTGTCTAAGAAACCCTTCCCGCACTGATCACATGTGTGTTGCTTCTCTCCAGTGTGTCTTTTCATGTGTTTGATAAGGTTCCTTTTTTGTCTGAAATTCTTTCCACATTGATCACATGTGTGTGGCTTCTCTCCATTGTGGATATCCATGTGTCGATTAAGCATTTCTTTTAGTCTGAAGCTCTTCCCACATTGATCACATGCATACGGCTTCTCTCCAGTGTGGATCCTCTCATGTATTCTCAGGTAGTCTGACCGTTTGAAGCTCTTGTCACAGTGTGAGCACTTGTAAGGTGTTTCTGTAGTGTGAACTGTCTGGTGCACTTTCATCGCACCATATGTAAAAAAAGTCTTCCCACACTTAGAGCAAGCATGAACCTTCACACCGATGTGTCTTTTCTGGTGTATCTTTAATGCAACCATCTGACTAAAACTCTTTCCACATAAATAACATATGTAAGGCTTCTCCTTCGTATGAGCTTTCAGACGGTCCTTTAGAAATGTTCTACTGTTTTGGTCACAGTTTTCTAGTCTCTCTCTAGAATGAGTAAGCAGATGTTTTTTAAAAACATCACATTTCCTGAAACTCTTCCCACACTGATCACATGTGTACGGCTTCTCTCCAGTGTGGATCCTCATGTGTACATTAAGGGCTCCTTTTTGTGTGTAACTCTTCCCACACTGATCACATGCATACGGCTTCTCTCCAGTGTGGATCATCATGTGTTCTTTAAGAGTTTGCTTAAGTCTGAAACTCTTCCCACACTGATTACATGTGTACGGCTTCTCTCCAGTGTGGATCCTCATGTGTACATTAAGGGCTCCTTTTTGTCTGAAACTCTTCCCACACCGATCACATGTGTATGGCTTCTCTCCAGTGTGGGTTTTTAGGTGTGCATCAAGGTATCCTTTATGTGTGAAACTCTTCCCACACTGATCACATGTGTACGGCTTCTCTCCATTGTGGGTTTTTAGGTGTGCATCAAGGTATCCTTTTTGTGTGAAACTCTTCCCACACTGATCACATGTGTACGGCTTATCTTCAGTGTGGATTTTCATGTGTTTTGTAAGGTATTTTTTTACCGTGAATGTCTTTTCACACTGATCACATGTGTACGGCTTCTCTCCAGTGTGGATATTCATGTGTTTTGTAAGGTTTCCTTTTATTGTGAAAGTCTTTTCACACTGATCACATGTGTACAGCTTCCCTTCAAGATGACATTTTATGTGAATATCAAGATTTTGCTTGCATGAGAGACTCTTTTCACACTCAGGCCATGTTTTGTCTCTTCTTGTCAATGAGGATCTCCAGGGTGTTTCTTCAGTTTTGACATGATGGTTCTCCCCCTCTTTAATCAGTTCTTCAATCTCCTTGTTCTCTTCTATCAAGTCTAAAATTAAAGTAAAAATGTTTAGTAAAAAAAAGGTTCTCGGAATCTTTTTTTTTTTTTTTAATGTGAAAGGAAAAAATGCACAACTTGAGAAAACAGTAGAAAGTATAAACATTTTGAAGCATTTATCTGAATTGGGTACTTTTATTATCCAAGTACTAATAAAACATTACAGGCACAGGTTTTGTAGTGAGAAGTATTACTAAATGTTTAATAAGTACAAGCCAGCTTTTCAAAATTTTTCAAAAATTTAAAAATTGTGAGCCAGATTTAAATAAATATAAAAATGAAACTGTTCAGATATTTCTTCATATAAAATTTATATATTTTATAATAATTACTGGTCGTTTTAAGCAGCTCAAAAGGAGGGCCTCATACAGCCTTAAGTACTAGGGGTGTGACGAGATCTCTTGCAGACCTTTCAGACATATTTACATTACACTGGCTTGTTTACCAGTAGTGGTACGTAAGATATTTTATGTTGACCTGCGAGTACAATATGCTTAATGTTACCTGCGGTTAACAGGATGCTCCAGTGTTTAACTAATCACCTATCTGAACGATAGGGCTAGTGCTGCTTCCTCAGGAAAGTTTAACATTCTCACATGTTTTAAACATTGTCAGTTTAAACATTAAAGTGTTTTAAGCCATTCAAGCGTGAGACAGCGCGAAAGAGATTTCAGTGCGGTACCTGCGTGCTGTGATAGACCATTTCTGTGCGCACGCACGCATGCAAAAAGCCGCAGCTCAGGCAGCATACACTCTAAAAAATTCTGGGTTGTTTTTTCAACCCAAATGCTGGGTTGAGACCGCTGGGTAAGGACGTTGGGTTGTTTTAACCCAATTTTGGGTTGAAAATTGATCTTGATCAATAACCCAGCGGTGCTGGGTTGGGAACGCAGACGTGAAAGAGAGCACGAACGTCACGTTAACATCGGACGTATCTCGACGACACCAGTGCGAGAAGCCGCCATTTTCTCAGCGTCTTCAGATGGAAGCGAGTCCGAGTGAAAGACGGTTTATGGTAAGTAAAGATTAAAAATGTAAAGTCATCATTCATTGTTTGAGTCCGGTAGTATCTTGAGATTTCATGGAAGGCGGAAATATTCAGAAAAGAGCTTATATTGAAAAATACGCGGACGCGGATTTCGCCTCAGAAATAGTCTTGGTCTTAGTCTGTTTTACTCTTTTACTGAATGGAAGAGGTGCTTTAAAAGGGGTCATATGATGCTGCTAAAAAGAACATTATTTTGTGTATTTGGTGTAATGAAATGTGTTTTTGCGGTTTAAGGTAAAAAAAACCCACATTATTTTCCACATACTGTACATTATTGTTTCTAATGTACGCCTTTCTGAAACGCGTCGATTTTTACAAAACTTATCGGTCTGAAAAAGCCCCAATTTTGGGTTGAAAATTGATCTTGATCAATAACCCAGCGGTGCTGGGTTGGGAACGCAGACGTGAAAGAGAGCACGAACGTCACGTTAACATCGGACGTATCTCGACGACACCAGTGCGAGAAGCCGCCATTTTCTCAGCGTCTTCAGATGGAAGCGAGTCCGAGTGAAAGACGGTTTATGGTAAGTAAAGATTAAAAATGTAAAGTCATCATTCATTGTTTGAGTCCGGTAGTATCTTGAGATTTCATGGAAGGCGGAAATATTCAGAAAAGAGCTTATATTGAAAAATACGCGGACGCGGATTTCGCCTCAGAAATAGTCTTGGTCTTAGTCTGTTTTACTCTTTTACTGAATGGAAGAGGTGCTTTAAAAGGGGTCATATGATGCTGCTAAAAAGAACATTATTTTGTGTATTTGGTGTAATGAAATGTGTTTTTGCGGTTTAAGGTAAAAAAAACCCACATTATTTTCCACATACTGTACATTATTGTTTCTAATGTACGCCTTTCTGAAACGCGTCGATTTTTACAAAACTTATCGGTCTGAAAAAGCGAGGTGTGCTCTGATTGGCCAACTATCCAGTGCGTTGTGATTGGCAGAATTCCTCAAGCGTGTGAAGGAAATGTTATGTCCTTTACCATATTGTGATGCCTGCGGCAACCACATGTGAAGACCCCGGGCTGGACTCCGCTTCGTCCACGGTGAAAGCCAATCCGGCGACGCACAGCGTGAAGTTGAAGTATTTCCTCAGCAACCAGCAAATCAGCTCCAGGCATGACGAAGCAGATATCATCCTCTTTTGGAAGGCCAAACAAAGTAGTTTCGCTTTCACAACGAAGCACACAGTATCTTCACGACATGGCGGCGGCGGCAACAAGACTACAGCGAGAATAAAAGTTATGCCTTCTTTCTTTGCGTGAACATTTGGGTGGCGTTATGCAAATCTTTCCACATCGTGACGTAGACATGTTGGGGGCGTGTTAGAACGAGCCGTTTTAGGTAGACGTGGCTGACTCTTATCTTTTATAAAGAATCTCTCTTTGGATTTGAGACTTTAGTCTTTGCAACTTTACAGATCTTCTTTATGCACCAAGAGCTTGTAACACTCCAAAGAGAAAGGAAAAATTGAAATCGCATCATATGACCACTTTAATATAATGTCAGTGAGTGTCTTATGTCATATTTACATAAGATTTTATAATATTTAAATTTGTTGAGGTGTTAAGAGAGGGTTATTAACATATTTACATGTTCATTCGTTATATATTTTTTCGCGGTTAAACTAAATGTAGTTTCCTAAAGGAAACGGCGTTATGTAATAAAGACTAGCCTAATTATTTTGAGGCTGATGAAGTGATAATTGTTCAAAGTAATGTTTTGCATGTTATATTTCAGACATGTTGAGATTTGTGTCTTCATTGTGCCCGCACCAGGTGTTAACAACACAGAACCTTGCTTGTGTGAGGAGGCGATTTTCTCCGCTTCTTCAGAAGAGAGGGAAAGACGGTTAACGTAAGTAAAGTTCATAATTCCATCATGTTATCAGTTTTTTTTTACTAAGAGTAAAATAATGTTTGTTTTTGTAGATGTTGACAGCCAGAGGCATAGGAGAGCATTATTCTTTTGAGATTGATTGGAGTTATTTTTAGAAAATAAATGTTTCTGCCGTCTCCTGCCTGTTTACCTCACATTTTGATGCAACAACAGTATGATTACATGTTCATATTTTATTTAAACCATTTACGTCCGTGTTTTTCATTGCAGAACTCAAACCAACTTTGGAGTTGTCTGATTTGGAGAGTCATCATTCTTGGTCTTCCTTTCTTAAAGGAATAGTTCACACAAAAAATAATTTACTTGTCCTCATGCCATTCCAAACCTATAAGACTTTTTGTTTAGAACACAAATGAAGATATTTTTAATTTTCTCTCATCATTTTTTGTTAATCCATTGAAAGTCTAGATCATCAGTATTTTCAAGCTTCAAAAATACAGTTATTGTAGAAGTAATCCATGCCAATATTTATATATGAATAAATCTTAAATTATATCATAGTGAACATGTCTGTTCAGAAGAAAATATTGGTCTCCCAGACTTGCAATAGAGGACAAAAATTAAGAGAATATTAAATATATTTATTTGTGTTCCAAAAATTAGCAGAGTTTGTTTGGGTTTGGAACAACATGGGGGAGAATAAATTATGACGATTTTCATTTTTTGGTGCACTAACCCTTTAAAGAGCAGCCCTCCACGTACATTAAAATTTGTGAGGTATGTGAATGTCATGTCTGTTTTAATGTTTCAGTAAAGAAGTAGCTTTCTGAAAGCAATATATTTATTTAAACAATATTACATGCCCTCACACTAGTGCTGCCATTACAGAGACATTAAACAACCACACAATGTGGTTGAAATTATAAAACAGACTATTTACCTATCCTTACCGATGTGGATGCACCTCTATCTGAAAATGGATAGATTTTAATTAAATGTTTTCTTTTTTCAAATGTTTTTCTCTTTTTAGGCCACTGATGAAGAACAGGTGGTGACTGGGATGAATGCTGGTCAAAGAGGAGGAGAATGTCCTTTCCCCCAAACTGATGCAACAGTGGTTTTAAAGGAGGAGGCTGCCCTGGATAATGTAAAAGATGTCACATGCCTTTGCTGTGCTGATGGGGCTTCTTCATGAAAAATACAGAGTTATTGTAGAAGTAATCCATGCCAATATTTATTTATGAATAAATCTTAAATTATATCATAGTGAACATGTCTGTTCAGAAGAAAATATTGGTCTCCCAGACTTGCAATAGAGGACAAAAATTAAGAGAATATTAAATATATTTATTTGTGTTCCAAAAATTAGCAGAGTTTGTTTGGGTTTGGAACAACATGGGGGAGAATAAATTATGACGATTTTCATTTTTTGGTGCACTAACCCTTTAAAGAGCAGCCCTCCACGTACATTAAAATTTGTGAGGTATGTGAATGTCATGTCTGTTTTAATGTTTCAGTAAAGAAGTAGCTTTCTGAAAGCAATATATTTATTTAAACAATATTACATGCCCTCACACTAGTGCTGCCATTACAGAGACATTAAACAACCACACAATGTGGTTGAAATTATAAAACAGACTATTTACCTATCCTTACCGATGTGGATGCACCTCTATCTGAAAATGGATAGATTTTAATTAAATGTTTTCTTTTTTCAAATGTTTTTCTCTTTTTAGGCCACTGATGAAGAACAGGTGGTGACTGGGATGAATGCTGGTCAAAGAGGAGGAGAATGCCCTTTCCCCCAAACTGATGGAACAGTGGTTTTAAAGGAGGAGGCTGCCCTGGATAATGTAAAAGATGTCACATGCCTTTGCTGTGCTGATGGGGCTTCTTCATGACTACATCAATTATGCTAAAGAGATCATGAAAATTGGCAGCGATGCCTGATCTGTATTCATGGACTATGAAACAAACTGTAAGTGTATAATTTGTAAAAAAACTAAATGTTAAATGCTTGTTTTGTGTTGTTGTTTAGTAGAAATGGAGTTTACACTCATTCATACACATGCTCACATTCTTTCACGCATATGTTTCTGATAAATGTTATAATATCAGTGTTAATGTTGTGGTTTATTTACTGTCATGCCAGAATAGTTTGTAAAGAACTTAACTAATTGTACAACTATTGTATAATAGTGTTTTTACATAATATTTTTATACAATTTATAAAATTGACCAAAAAAAGTCAAATTTGATCTTAAACATTATATTCAACAAATGTTCAATGCTTCATTTATAAACTCTAGCTGTCAATGCCATACTTTTCTGCATTTTCTTCTTACATGCATGTTACTTTTGACTGTTTTCTCTTGTTTTAAATAAATATTTACTTTTTGATAGCCATTCCTACAAAACAAGATTTGTAGGTTTAATGTCTAGCTCGATTTGGGTTCATTTTAGCCTAGCAGTTTAGTAATATTAAACCATAAAAAAGCAACCCAGCATGCTGGGTCAGACATAATAACCCAACTTGTTGGGTTAAAACAACCCAGCACTGGGTTCGTCCCTTTTTGACCCAGCGCTGGGTTGCCAAAATAACCCAAATTGGGTTGTTTTTAACCCAGCCATTTTTAGAGTGTATGTGAGAGACACGTCATTTTGGTATTTGTGAATCTTATGTATATGCATCATCTGCTTTAAGTACATGGCACCAGGGCCACATTAACCATTGGGCTAGGTGGGGCTGAAGCCCCGGGGCCCGGAAAAGGAAGGGGCCCGTGATTGGCTGTGGAGTAGATTGACTGGTCATTGGTAGCGCCGATTGCCAAAGCCCCGCCCCTCACTTATTAGTGCTATTATTTAGTGGAGCTTTTCCATATATTCCACATATTACCTTTAGAGATTAAAACGTCACGTTTGAAGTTGGTTAAGAAATCAAATGCATTTATTCTATATTTTTACTTTTGAACGACCCCTGCACCATTTATCAATAAGGCGATCACTGCAATGTCCGCATTCACCTCTCTTCACTTCGTTCTGGCATAATCTGAATGATGGGAGCTATTTGAATATGAAATGAGCCCGAGGCTGCCATCTAGAGGTCTGCACGGGACTGTTTTTTTAGTCCCGCTCCCGCAAGGTTCTATTCTGCACCCACCGGCTCCTGCTATATATTCACACTTTGGTCACCCGCTGTCCGCTTAGAATAATTTTCTTCCCGACCCGACCGTTACCGCTAAAGTTAGATCTGGTTTCCAGAATCTCACATTTAAATTTCCGCTACTGAAAGAAAGAGAGATAGGCTGACAAATAAAAAAAATGTTATTTTATTCGTCTTGTCAAGAGTCATGAATTTATTGACTTTGACTTGAATTTATACGAATTATCTTAAGACACAAAATTCGTTTAATATTTAATGCATCACAGTAGGAAAAAAGTGTCAGAGAAAATAAAAATGTACAAAATTTGTATTTCTTATTTGTATTCGTCTTGTCAGGATACAATTCGTTTAACATTGACAACACAATAGGGAAAAAGTGTAGCAGAGAGAAAAATAATAAAAACGTAGGTTGTACAAAAATAGCCTATTAGCTTTTTGTTCGTCTTGTCAAAATACTAAATTCGTTTGACATCTTTCGGTTAACACAGTAGGGAAAGTGTCGCAGAGAAAAATAAATAAGACATCTTTCATTTAAAATGATAGGCTAAGCAAAATATAAACAAAATCGAGTTGAACGTCCTTCAAGGACAGCGCATTCCCACTTTGCTCCATCCTTATTCTGCTCTGTCACTCATCGACAACCTGCCAGTTCTGTCTGAGGTCCGTATATTTACCACATACAGCCTGCTCTGAGCATTGTTATGCACATGGTGCACACAGACCAAGCAAATAAAACGCGTGACGTTTAAAGCATGCGTGCAGCGCGTGCATCCTGGGCGCAAGCTGTACCAGTGGTCAATAAGAATAAAGCGCAGATATGCTGTTCTAAATGGATGTCGGGAACGGGATATTGTTAGACTGCCTGCTCCCGTTTAAATTACACCAGATTTACCTACTGCTACTGCATTTTATTTGGGAATTTAATCCTGCGGCGCAAAAAATCCGGTCGAGAGCCGCGGGAATGCAGACCTCTACTGCTATGTGTTTATAGTTGATGCAATACTGAAATGTTGAGAAAGCACATTTTAAATTTGTATTTATGTATTTATTTAAAGGGGTCATATGATGCTGCTAAAAAGAACATTATTTGTGTATTTTGTGTAATGAAATGTGTTTATGCGGTTTAAGGTTCAAAAAACACATTATTTTCCACATACTGTACATTATTGTTTCTCCTCTATGCCCCCCTTTTCTGAAACGCGGCGATTTTTACAAAGCTCATCAGTTTGAAAAAGCGAGGCGTGCTCTGATTGGCCAGCTATCCAGTGCGTTGTGATTGGCCGAATACCTCAAGCGTGTGACGGAAATGTTACGTCCCTTACCATATTGTGATATGTGACGACCCCGGGCTGGACTCCGCTTCGTCCACGGTGAAAGCCGATCCGGCAATCGACAGCGCGAAGTTGAAGTATTTCCTCAGCGACCAGCACGGATCAGCTCCAGGCATGACAAAGCGATATCATCCTCTTTTCATCCTCGTTTCGCTTTCACAACGAAGCACACAGCTCCTTCACGACATGGCGGCGGCAACAACAATACTACAGTGAGAATAAAAGTTACGCCTTCTTTCTTTGCGTGAACATTTGGGCGGCGTTATGCAAATCTTCCCACATAGTGATGTAGATATGTGGGGGCGTGTTAGAACGAGCCGTTTTAGGTAGGTGTGGCTGACTCTTAACTTTTATAAAGAATATCTTGTTGGATTTGAGACTTTAGTCTTTGCAACTTTACAGATCTTCTTTATGCACCAAGAGCTTGTAACACTCCAAAGAGAAAGGAAAAATTGAAATCGCATCATATGACTTTAAAAGCAAATATATGTAAGTTAATTAAAATAACAATTTGTTTCCATAAAAATAAAATGATGATAATCTATATAGAAAAGGTATAAATATGGGAAATATATCTGACAAATAATTAACAGATATAAAACAGATGTGAGGCGCGGCGATCTGCAAACAAGTTCACAGAAAGGAAACCGAGAACCGAGATGACAGAACGCGCATCCTGTTTGTTTGCTTAATTACAAAAACACAAATGTTCTTTTCTTATTGCGAGTGTGCACAAATAAAAGTAAACATTTACATGCAGTTATTTAGCAGACACTTTTATCCAAAGCTACTTACAAATGAGGACAATGGAAGCTTTTTTTTTATTATAGGCTATAGGCCTAATAAATAAAAAGAAAATAGATAGAATACAAAAAGAATAGAGAAGCTAGTGTTAGTTTTTTTTAACACTTTGCAGGCTGTCTTACTCTGTATGACCAAAAATGGAGTAGCCTATTTAATGTGTCAGCTGTTTGATCGCGCTGGCGCCTCGCGCACACACACACACACATACACACGAACACACACTCTAGCAATTCAAACTTGCCATTGCAGTTTGTTCATTATTCAAATAAAATACAGTCACCCAAACATATCAATTTAAAGAGTCCTTAGTATAACCGGTCTACAGCTGCTGTTATGCCAAGCGCATTTTTGTGCATGTGAAGAGAATTATTTTTTCCGTCGATATGCGAACGGGCATGAAGCCTAGTCTACATTATAAATAATATTTTTAACATTGAAATACATTGCAAATATGGACACATTGGATTCATTTGTGCCGAATGAGAGAGGTACGTGAGTCCAACGGTAGCCTACTTTCAGTTTCACTTTGTTTTGGTTTCTTTATATTTTTTCATTCTTGATCTGTTTTGCAGTGCATACAGTTACATTTGAATTATTTATTTTGGAGTGAGGGGAACTAGGCTATGATTATAGTGTTTATAATGTTTATACATTATAATATTTCACTTTATTTGGAATTATTTTAGGTATTTCTGGTATTATTACACTCTCTCCAAACGTTCTGCTGCTCACAAAAAAGTGCAGAGAGTGGGTTAAGCAGTAGCACCAATCAACGAGAGCGATTTTGAACTGAAGAAAGCTGATTGGTCAATAATATGTTGAGGACCAATACATAATCTACAAATCATGCTCCAAATACATCTACATAATTGCATGTCTCATATGCACGCACGCACTGTCACAATCTAATGCTTAATGCCAGATCTTTAATAACAAATACCGGAACACAAAAATCCAAAATTTAACATTTTCCGGAACAGGATCCGGCTCAAATTAAGCACTGCTCTCCACAGCAACCTTTGCTAGCAGGGTTTGGACTTCAGCTTTGAGGACATGGAAATCGTTGTCAAAATCTAAAGTGTAAACCATGCCCCAAAGTGAGGTGGTTTGAGGGTAGTCCAGCCTTGACGGAAATGAACCTCCTCGGTCTCGGAGCATCAAAGCTGCAGGGGTTGCTCAAGGTCCAGCTCTAGCTTAGGGTGGGGCCCCTGGTGCTTCGGGAATTGATAGCACTTAGCCGTGCAGAAGCCTTGTTTCACTTCAAGCTCTGACTGGAAGCAGCAGAAGAACTGGCTCACTTGGGGAGGAATGACACATCCCTTGTGATGACTTCTGAGCCGCCATGAAGTGTTAGGCTGGGGCTGAGCAGATGCAGACGCTGGCCTGGAGTGCTGCTGAGTAAACGACAGCTTGGGGGCGACTCGAGGCAGCAAAATTTCTGGTTGTGGAACGTTCAGCAAAGCCATCCAAAGCACAACTAATAGTCCCCACGGAGAGACGGGAGTCAAGGAGGACTAACTTATTGGCATCCTTGAGCTCTGCTAAATTCAGACTAAGTTGTCACCACCGACAGCCTTGTGGGCAGCACGCCGACATATGGCACAGTTGTGCCTCGGGCATTGAGTTCGAATTCCAGCTCACAGACCTTTTCTGATCCCATCCCCCCTCCCCGCTCTCTCTCTCCCTCCCTCTCTCTCACTATAGCCTACTGTATATCTATTACCTACAAACATCATAAACCCGTCTTTTTAGGCAAGTACCAGATATGGGTGTCATGCAGGCTAATACAATATTTTTAGGGCTAAATTTGTATTTAACGTGATCACAATTTAATAAAAAAATTTTAAGTTGATAATTATAACGTTTTCATTTACATTTTCATGTACAGCTATTCAAACAGCGAAAAAATAATATACAGAAAGCGAGTAAAGAACATTTTCACTAACTTCAACTTATTGCAAGTTTAAACACTCTCAAAAAAAAAAAACTATCAATATAATCACTAAAGCTGTACGTACATCTGCACTTTGTTGTTTATGATGAGAATTCGCCAAGTCCAGAATGTCTCTGATTGGTTACTTCATGCATAAATTCAACAGAATCGTGTGTGATTGGTTATGATGTACAATGCTGTAAAAACTTTTATTCTCGCTATAGTATTGTTGTTGCCACCGCCATGTCGTGAAGGCGTTGTGTTTCGTTGTGAAAGCGAAACTACTTTGTTTGGCCTTCCAAAAGAGGACGATATCTGCTTTGTCATGCCTGGAGCTGATCCGTGCTGGTCGCTGAGGAAATAAATCAACTTCGCGCTGTGGATGCTTTCACCGTGGACAAAGCGGAGTCCAGCCCGGGGTTGTCACATGTGGTTGCCGCTAGCCCGCTGGCTGTTCTCAAGCCCGCCGGCCGCCGCTCACTCCAGCCTCCGCTCACTCTAGGCCACCGGCCATTCCTCACTCTAGGCCTCCGTCCGCCGCTCACTCTAGCCCACCGTGTTTCTCGCTGTGAAAGCGAAACTACTTTGTTTGGCCTTCCAAAAGAGGACAGGACTAGAAATCAGTGGTTAAGCTGTATTTTCAACACTGTTCCAGAACAGTTCAACCCAAATATTCAGATGTGTGCAGCACATTTTACGGAGGACTGTATACCGGCTGTTCTGACTCACAGACTGTAAGTGTGTTTTTATAGACTAAAATGTTTTTAAAGTAATTCAAATAACAATTACGGTTTTGTGGCGCTTTAATGTGTCTTGACAGGTCACTGTATTGCCTTATTAGATCAATCGACACGTGAACCGATCGTCTTTTCTTCTTTACTTTGAGTATTTAAAGAAACATGAACGAACATCAGAACACATTTTATTTCAACCGTGGAAAGACGTCATACACACAATTTTTCAAGTCTAAGCCAAAGGGACTTTCTTTAAATCTACCGAAGTTAATCTATGCTCCTGTCTGATTTGTTTGTTGGACAAAATGGTGAAATCGGCGTTATGATTGGTCAGATCACCGGTCAATCAAGCTGTTTGCAAAAGGTAAATTGTGCAGGAGCATTTTTGTTCAGTTTGCTGGCATTTTTGCCCCAAGTCCCCATGGCCAGAGGAAGGCTAAGCCTTACACACGCTCCGCTTATGATCACCTGGCTCTTTTGGCTGGAGGGGGCAGAGTTCTTCATGGTGTCCAACTATTTCCCTGCACAGAAGCTGTCAATAACAGTAGTGTTTTTTAGCAAAGTCCTCCTTGGAACCCTCAAAGAGACCACCTAGCGTATGCGTACAGTTGAACGCGTAGTCTTTCAAAGTATACTCCATTTGATGTTGTGTGCGAACGCAAATGGTCGACACATGCGCTCAAGGAAGCTTCATCCATCTCCAGTGTCTGCTCCATTTTTCCGCTATAATTTATGACCGATAACAAATATTTTTGAACTCTTTTTAACCAAAGCTGGGCTGTCTCATACCCTCTCACTCCCAAGCACTTGTCAATGTGAGCGTCTGTTGTTGTTGCAGTCTCTGCTATTTTGTTGTTGCTGTTCTGTCTCTGTTTTGTTTTCTACTTTGAAAAAATAGCCTGTGTTACCACCTTGTAGAACATCTGATTACTGCAAAATAACTTCAATGCGCTTGTGACCTTTTGTCATCACAATAGTACGCGCATACTGTGTATACGCGCACCACCTGATTTTTGTAACTGTGCGTACTTTGTACGAAAGTACGCACAGTTACAAAAATCAGGTGGTGCACGTATGCACAGTATGCGCGTACTATTGTGATGACGAAATTCGGGTCATACACACTGTACGCTGTCCCTTGTGTACGCGTAAAAAGTGAAGGATACTTTGGGCTTTAGACTCCTAAGAGAAAGATAACGGTAGAGCACGAGGGGTGGTGATGTTTTTTTTGTGATGTTACTTTTGTGATGTTATTTATTTTAAAACAACTCTTTTCAAAACAACAGTTGAAGACAATACTGGCTCAAATTATTCTTTTCATTTTTTACAGCAAGTCTTTTCTTTTTGAAAGGGAATTTTTTTTTAGCATTAGTGACTTATAATAATTCCTTACATTTATATAGCGCTTTTCTGGGCACTCAAAGCGCTTCACATAGAAGGGGGAATCTGCTCAACCACCACCAGTGTGCAGCATCCACCTGGATGATGCGACGGCAGTCATACTGCGCCAGAACGCCCACCACACACCAGCTTATTGGTGGAGAAGAGACAGAGTGATGAAACCTATCAGCAGATATGGGGATGGTTAGGAGGCCATGATGATCAGAGGCCAATGGCCGAATTTGGCCAGGATGCCGGGGTTACACCCCTACTCTTTTTCGAAGGACATCCTGAGATTTTTAATGACCACAGAGAGTCAGAATCTCGGTTTAACAAGCTTTTTGTCAATATAGTGTCCCCGTCACTACACTGGGGCATTAGGACCCACACAGACCACAGGGTGAGAACCCCCTGCTGGCCTCACGAACACCCCTTCCAGCAGCAACCTAGATTTTCCCAGGAGGTCTCCCATACAGGTACTGACCAGGCTCAACCCTGCTTAGCTTCAGTGTACTTACGTACTGTCAATGCCTTTAACCACAAGTGCCAGTACGCCAAGTAACTGCTTGAAGTTTTATAAACATAGTGAAGAATGAAGAATATACACCAACCTATTTGTTCTTCAGCATCTTCCAGTTTTATTCCGCAGGGTTCTGGATCAGTCATGTTTTCAGCTTTCTTTCATTCACTGTTGTGGGAAGAGCTGAACTGTTGATGAACTCCTGTGTGGTTGGAGGAGCAGATCTGCCAAAATCAAAAATAAATCAAATTAATGCTTTCATTAATTCACACACTTAAATCTTGTTGTTTATGTTTATCCATCTATCAAAATGTAAAGTTATTTCATTTGTTTTAAAATGAATTTACATATAAGTATTATATCTTTCTAGACTTTCTAACATTTGACAGATAAGTATATAACCACAAAATGCAAGTTATATGCGGAGTAGGGCTGGGCAATATATCGAATATTACCGATAATATCGCAATCATTTTGACGACTATGTAAAATTTTAAAATATTGTGAATATCGAATATTTCAAATTCAAGCATACTTTCCCAAAAGAA